>NC_071115.1:26677500-26977500 GCF_024256425.1 Clarias gariepinus | reverse complement strand
TAAATAATTCTTTTGACTGTGTAAAGCTGCTTTGCGGCAATGAAAATTGCTAAAAGCGCTATACAAATAAAATTTAATTGAAATATGGGGATGCTTCTCGTACTATAGTGTTGGGCCCATTTATTACATTTCATGGATCAATTTGAGTACATTAGAATACTTAAAGAGGTCATGTTGCCTTATGGCGAAGAGGAAATGTCCTTGAAATGGGTGTTTCAACAAGACAATGACCCCAGAGCGAGCTTGATTTCAGACTAACAGGATTGACGTTATGGGGTGTCCAGCCCAATCCCGACCTTAATCCAATAGAAAAGTTGTGGGCTGACAATAAAAATGCTGTTTCTGAGGCAAAACCAAGAAATGCCGAGGAATTGTGGCGTGTAGTACAATTGTCACAGATGTGAAGCAGTTCTCAGAAACCATGAATATACAACTAAATATTAGTTCAGAGATGCACAAGAAAAGTTAAACTTCAAGCATTTTTGTTTAAACGGTAAATTCATCAGTTTGTAAAGATGAGTGATGACACTGCTATTTTTTTTAACAAGCTAATATTTGTTTTTCTTTACTTACATTGAACTAATAATACATTTAGCACATTTTTCTTCATGTTGTGATTCAGAATAGAACGTGCAGGGGGTCCAATGCATTTATGTGATTTAAAAACACACCGCTATTATTTTGAACACAACTGTAAATGAATTAATGAATAAATAAATTAATTAATATTTTTTTTACCTTAAACTGTTTTTTCTTTCTTCAGTTTTATTCAACATGTGAAAATACAGTAGATGTTACTTTAAATTAAAAGTTTTATTTTGCATACATGATTATGGTGTTTAAACTGAATTATTTAGTTTGTTATTGCTGTTATTATTTAGAGGAAATGTCTGATCCTTATTCTGAGACAATATTTGATCTTTTCTCATTTAAGAAAATACTTCCATTCCTACTTCAGCAGAAATGAGGTACTGCCCTCTACAGGTGCAAAAACATTTACACTTTGTTCCTCTTTCCGCAGATGTGTTTAGTTCTGAGCTGAGTGTGTAGAGTTTCCATTACTGATACTGTACCAACATCCACTTTACACAGATCAGATTCAACAACCTTAATGGATTAACTGTATATTCACCCCGAGACAATAAAAGAAATGAATCTTAATAATAAATATGAAACATTATGGTGATGTTCTTTAATATTTGAAATACAGGGGGGCTTTGGTCCTGCTATTTCATTTATACAGGCATCCCTGGAGACAAGTGTACTGTGATGTAAATTAACAGGGATATTTTTGTAGAATAACACACAGAGCTATGTATTGGAAAATATATAAGTTGAAATTTGAAAAACTACACTATCACTTACCATGTGATCTTGATGACTTAGGTTTAATAATTTATTAGCTGCAGCCTTATCTGTTTAAATGCTCTGGTTATCTTACAATTAACTGGAAATAAACAAAACACTTATGTTTTTCTGTGATCAACTAATCAGGGCATAACATTTAGTTTTTCACAAAATGCTAAAAAGCTGGACAATCATGTAAAACAAATATTTCTTACTGAAGCAGCAAGTGTTGTGGTCAGAGTGTGTAAGTTACATTTTTATAACAGTGACTCTCACAGCACTTTTCAAATATAATTAGAGCTTAAGTCATAAAAAAGTCATATGTTGTATCGAAAAATAAAAATAGATTTGCTAACAACTCATTTAGGCAAATGTGAGCCGATTCTTTTTTTTTTTTTTTATAAAACTCCATTTATTGTGCACTGTCAGCGTCACAGATAGTCCAGATAGTTTATGTTCACATACAGCTACAAGACACACTGAAAAAGCATAATAGTGGCACTTTAAGTATGTTTTCTTTAATATATTGTACTTCGCTACATTTAGAATCATATTTGCTGCTGAGTAAAAAATAAATGAATAAAAATGTGAAATAATGTAAATAATGCAACGAGTAAGGAAAAATGCACCCTGGAAACCACTGCACTGATTGGTGAAAGAGGCCGATAAAGGTTTTGTGCTGAATGTTATTCTTGGCTCTGTGATCTATTTTCCCTCTGCTATTCGGCGCAAAGCGTCACGACCACTTTGCTTTCAACCACAAGAAAGGCAACGGCTTTATTATGCAAAAGTTTTCCTTCAATTAAAAACAATTAGTTTAAGATTTATATCCGCTCGTCATTTTTTAACTACACTAGAATCCCCCATTCCACCCCTGCTGTTAAAAAAAAATAAAAAAATAACTGTAACTTTTATTCTGAGTAAATTTTTAATGAGCTACTTTTTACTTTAACTTGAGTAGGTTTTTATAATGGGAACTTTACTTGTATTTCAGTAAAATTTTACTGAAGTAACAGTACTTGTACTTGAGTACAAAAGTTTATTACTCTTTCCACCTCTGGGAATTTTGAAATTAATACCGTTTTTATACAATTCTTTAACCCAAACTACTGTTTGTGCATTCTCAATGTCAGGAGGAATTTAAGAGGATGTTTATTACTGTTAGAGTTTTTGTAAGGGGAATCCACTGTTCTGTGTCACTGTGTGTCTTGCGCAGTAATACACAGCTGTGTCTTCAGTTTGCAGATTCTGTCCTTGAATTGTTACTGTGTTAGTAGAAGTGTCTCTGGAGATGCTGAATTTATTTTTCAGTTTGTCACTGTAAGCTGTACTCCCACCAGTATAGATGATACCAATCCACTCCAGAGCTTTTCCTGCAGGTTGTCGGATCCAAGCTGTATAATAACTTGTAAGTGAATATGAAACTTTGCAGGGGATGGAGAGACTCTGGCCTGGCTGGACTGTCATGGCAGCAGGCTGAGTCAGTTCATCACCCTGTACATCTGTGGAGAAAAAACACATTGTGATATCTCACGCAATATAAAGTATATCACACATATATTATTATTGTGGTAAATAAATAAATTATATAAACACTCACAGGATGCAGCTGCCAGCAGGAGCAGTAACGATGTGGAGAACATAGTGTGTGTTGTTTGTAATAGGGTCTTCCCTGTTTTACAGGTTTAACAAAGACTATTGCATTGCATAAATAGTGATATTCAGCACTGATGCTTGTATTTGCATATCTGGTGATTATGGGAGGATTCACAAATACAGTAAATATTTAGGAAGTGTAAAAGAGGTAGGTTCAGATAATTTGCTATATAAAGTACGGATTTCACACACACACAGACACACACACACACACTCACACCCTCACACACACACACACACACACACAGACACACACACACACACACACACACACACAGACACACACCCACACACACACACACACACACACACACACGCACACACACACACAAACCAATGCAACTTCGACAAAAGTTATGCTATAAAAGGGTTATGTTATAAAAATAAAAATAAAGTTTTATGTTATAAAATGGTTACTGCTAACAGGCTGAAGTTACACTGCCAGTCCAAACAAAAGTCACCATTTGGATGTAAATAACCACTTATGAACCTTCAATTTTAATAACTACTGTAGCGATTAAAATGTTTTAGCTGCAACACTTCTTTTAACTCTAAAATATACAGTATAGTGAGAAGATTCCTGTTAGAACCATGTTAGAAAATATATCACATAGTGGTGATAGAGATAGAGATTTCAAAGAGGTCAAATTAATGTCATGCATTAAGCAAAGTCAGCAACTAAGGAGATTATAGTTTATACCATATATAAACTATATTATAACTATAACCTGAAAGGATATTGATGCATTAGCAACTTTGTGGGGGGAAAATGGTTGGAAAAAAATCATTATGCGTGATTGGAGTTCATTTAAAAACTTGGTGTAGTTGTATCAATAAAACTAGTAGTAGAAGCTATGTTTCATAAAAGTCCAGCGTTTCCACATGCACAATGTGTCACACAATTTATTTATTAATATTTAAAGCTGATATAATGGAACATTTTTTTTTTCTTTTTTAGCTTTTAATGCACTTTGGTTATGGCAATCATAAATAGTTTTTTTTTTTACCAGCATCTTTGTTCCCCTGCCTTGAATTTTAGACAAAAAAAGCAAAACTTTTCAATAAATTTTATAGAGTAAAGACCTCAGAACATGATAGCCTAATTACATAATTATCTTCTAATATTGTGATGCTGCATGCATTTAATAATCACAAATTAAGGGCAACAATAATTCTGTCAATTGTATTATTATTTTTAGTAGTGGTAGAAGTGGTTATATATTTTTATTTTTGTTTCTCTTTTTCTTTTTTGTGGGAAATTTGACAATAAGACACATTCTTAGTGTTTAGTGCCTCACATAAACACTTTATAAGAAAAGCTGTGCAGTATTTATTCATGCATATGAATGAAATCTGTTATTAACATAAAAAAAATATATATATTTTTATATTGAATGCAATTTTAAACAGATTTTGAACAGCTGATTTGGTTGTGTCACTGTGGTGCAGCGCAATAATACACAGCAGTCATGTGCAATCATGCAAGTCATCTGCAGGTACGCCATGTTTTTGTAGTTGTCTCTGCTAATTTCAAAACATTCCTCAATGTGTTTGGCATATAGGCCTACTGTTTTACTGGCATCATACCAGATAAGCCCCATCCATTGCAGTGCTACTCCAGCTTGTTGTCTGATCCAGTGCCTGGCATAGCTACCAAAGTTAAAGTCACCCAATTTAAAAATATATTTGACATTCAGAATAAAAATTCACTAATGAGGCTGATTAGAAGCAGGAATAAGGAGAGTGAGTTCTACATGGTGAGTGTTGATAAGACTTGACCACTCCACTCAGCTCAGCTGCACATACAGTAAGTACTGCATGGACACACAACATTCTGGATTTGCATCATGACATCATGAGGTTTCAGATCACCCTGCTGATGACAGAGGGGCTGCATTTTAACCTTTAAAATGTTCCATATCACTAGTGAATCTATGTAAGGAGGCACACTATCATAAATAATGCAAATAATGAAAAATATATTTTTTATTATCTTAAAAATATGTATTTATTATTGTGTTATATTTATTTAATATGGTTAGGTATTGAGGTAATGTGGCTTTAAATTGAACAAAACTTGGTTGATATCAAAATGGCAAAAAAAAAGGGTTGACATCAAATGGAGGGTGTGAGATACTTTTAAATAAGTTATATAAATATATGTGGTATTGCACAGTGGTATTGCACATATATTTATTGACAGTAAGAAGAATGTTTAGCTGTTCATGAGGTAAATTGCCTGGGGAAAAAAAAATTCCTGTGCCAGACTGTCCTTGTGTTCAGTGCTCTATAGCGTCGACCCGACGGCAAAAGTTCAAAGAGAAGGTGGCTTGGGTGTGAGGGGTCCAAAGTGATAGTCCGAGCCCTATTCTTCACTCTGGATATATACAGTTCTTGCAGCATGGGCAGGGGAGTGCCAATAATTTTTTCAGCAGTCCGGACCGTGGTTTGTAGTCTTATGATGTCTGCTTTTGTAGCTGAATCAAACTAGACACTTATTGAAGTGCACAGGACAGATTTAATGACGGCTCAGTAGAACTGTGTGAGCAGCTTCTGTGGCAGGTTAAACTTCTTCAGCTGGCAAAGGACATACAATCTCTGATGGGCCTTTTTAAAAATGGAGTCAACGTGAATGTCCCACTTCAGGTCCTGAGAGATGGTCGTGCCCAGGAACCGGAATGACTCCACTGCTGTCACAGTGCTGTTCATGATGGTGAGTGGGGGAAGTGCCAGGGAGTTTCTCCTGAAGTCCACGATCATCTCCACTGTTTTGAGCATGTTCATCTCCAGGTTGTTGTGACTGCACCAGACAGCCAGATGCTCAACCTTGCTTCTGTATGCAGACTCGTCACCGTCCTGGATGAGCCCGATGATTGTAGAGTCATCTGCAAATTTCAGGAGCTCGACAGTGGGGTCGTACAGGTGCAGTCGTGGGTGTAGAGAGAGAAGTGGGGAGAGAAGGAATCCCTGAGGGGCTCCAGTATTGGTGATGTGGCTGTTGGACATCTCACTAGCTGCTGCCTGTCTGTCATGAAGCTAGTGTGACATATACAGTAGAGCTAGGGACAGAGAGCTGGGTTACTGTAGTTTGGTCTGAAGCAGTTAACTGTTTATAGATGAAAAGTCTATAAACAAGACTCTTGCACAAGCCCCAGGTTTGTCCAGAAGTTAAAGGATGAAGTGCAGCCACTTATTGACTGCATTATCCACAGACCTGTTTGCTCTACAGTATAAGCAAACTGCAGGGGGTCCAGTAAGGGTCCTGTGATGTCCCTCAGATAAGCCAACACCAATTTTTCAATGACTTCATGACCACAGATGTTAGGGCGACTGATCTGTAGTCATTAAGTCCTGTGATTTTAGATTCTTTTTGGAATGGGGATGATTGTGGAATGTTTACAACGGGTGGTTGTCAGAGGTGATAATGGTGGCGTAGAAAGAGGGTCAGGACAGGAGTGTGCTGTGAGACTGGAAGTTTCAAATCTACAATAGAACTCTTCAGTCATCAAGTAGTTCTTGATTCCCTACAGAGTTAGGGGATGGCGTCTTGTAGTTAGTGATGGTTTTCAGGCCTTTCCACACTGAAACAGGGTCGTTTGCGGAAAACTGATTTTCCAGGTTTTCAGGGAAGCTTCCCTTAGCCGCTCTGATTGCCCTTGTTAGTGTGTTCCTGGCCTGTTTGTACAAGATCCTGTCCCCACTCCTGTAGGCATCCTCTTTGGCCTGACGAAGCTGTCTGGGTTTTGCTGTAAACAATGGTTTGTCATTGTTATATGTTAAAAATGTCCTGGTAGGGATGCACATGTCCTCACAGAAACTGATGTAGGATGTTACAGATTGTGTGAGCTTATCCAGATTGGTGGCAGCAGCTTCAAAAACACTCGAATCAGTGCAGTCGAAACAGACCTGTAATTCCTGCTCTGCTTCATTGGTCCATCTCTTTACAGTCCTTACTACAGGCTTAGCATTTACGTAGGTGATAACGGATAGCAGGGATTATTTTGCAGTCATACTGTGTGTAAGGAGGCTGGAAGTTCAATATAACAGATGCTGTGTTTAAGTTAATAGTGAGTCCAGTTTATTACTACATGTGATTAACAGATCATGCGTTCTTAACAAATACTAAAAGAAATATTAGTTTTTAGAAATATAGCCAGAAATCTGATTGAGACTAGAGGTGTGTATTGGGACTGGAATGCATATTAGTTGGTTAAGGAACTGTTGAAGCCACAATTCACACACCATGAACTGGTAATTTTCTTCCATTTTATTTGCATCCTCCTATTTTTTTTATTTATTTTTTTTTAATCATTAGCCTTTAAGCTTAAAGAACAAGCTGTGTGTTAAACACAACACTTCGTTGGACACATGATGTACCTGTATTAAACTGACTTCACTGTTCATTACATATGCTGTAAAATTGACAACTATATAAAGTAGCTCAAAAGTACATTATTTTTAACCCAATTCTATTATAAATACTAAAAGTTATGCATTCTCAGTGACCCAGGCCGTTAAATTATATTTTCAATGGATGACAGTTAAAGTTTGACTGATTTGTTTATTAGATGCATTGGAAGGATGTTTCTTTCACATGTCATTGAGTTTTTGTAAGGGGAATCTGCTGTTCTGCATCACTGTGTCTCTCTTGCGCAGTAATACACAGCTGTGTCTTCAGTTTGCAGATTTTGACCTCGAATTGTTATTGTGCTAGTAGAAGTGTCTACTGACATGCTGAACTTATTTTTCAGTTTGTCATTGTAATTACTTCCACCACTATAGATATATCCAATCCACTCCAGAGTTTTTCCTGCAGGTTGTCGGATCCAAGCTGTAGCATAGGTAGTAACTGAATATGAAACCTTGCAGGTGATGGAGAGACTCTGGCCTGGCTGGACTGTCATGGCAGCAGGCTGAGTCAGTTCCTCAGCGTGGACATCTGTGGAGGAAAACACATGGTGATGTCTCATACAATATAAAGTATCCAACACATATTATTATTATGGTAAATAAATTAATTGTGTATGCTGCACATTTAGTGTTATTGAAGTAAATAAATTCCTTTGATAAAACACTCACAGGAAGCAGCTGCCAGCAGGAGCAGTAGAGATGTAGAGAACATGGTGTGTGTTGTTTGCTCTGGATCCTCTCACATCCATCACATAAATAGAGTGATATCCAGCCCTGATGCTTGTATTTGCATGTCTGTTGACAGTGAAAGTATTCACAAGCACAACAGAACTTTCTAAAATATGTAAAATATTGCAAAATATGCAAATGCAGAAAAGTTACTATGTAGAGTATGAATACAATTAACCAATAAATAGACACTGTGGATATGATAAAGAAGCAGGACACACATGCTTACCCACACATACATACAGTACAAACTACAAAACAACTACAACAAAAACTCTATAGTTAGATCCTTAAAAAATAGAAGGTAAATAATGCTGCTAATAAGATTATTAATAATGAGCGACAAGTTAAAATGATTATTAAGGAACATCACATCCTGGGGCTGATGGGTAGTTTACTGTAGTGTACCTGTAGTTTTGTGCTTTTTGGCACTACAATGACATGATGTCACATGATTGCAAACCTGAACAGTAAAAAAAAAAATGTTATTTGAATAAATTCTTTAGAATCTCAAATATTTTGAGTGAATAGAGAATCCAGAGACAGTACAGGGCAGAGTGACTGAGTCTCCAGGTCTCTTCACTATGAATCTAGAGGAGGGACTGTCCATAAGAATCTAGAGAAGATTTATTCTTTTTACTAATTTACATCACATAAAAAATAAATGGCATTGATATAGAACATCAAATGTAATGTAAAAAAATAAAAAATTATGTTTAATCAGTGAAGTCAGTAATAATACATCATGTGTCCAACACACAGCCTGTTCTAAGCTTGATAGAAATAAACCACAATATTTCAAAAGTAACCTTTTCTGTGTTCAACTACATTCAGTTTTAAGTGTTTGGGAGTATTATCTATCACAGAGCTCATTGGGGCCTAGAATTATATGGCAAAGCATCAATGCATACAGTATCAAAAATCTGTATCAAAAGTTTCATTATGCAGTATGTTTCCTTACTTTAAGTCTAATACACTGAGGATGAATAATCAGAGTTCATTTTGTGATTATATCATGCATATGTTTTTGTATTGACATTTAATATGAATGATTACTAAGTGTGTGTGTGTGTGTGTGTGGTAGTTATAGTGATATATAGGTGTCTTCAATCATACAATTCAATCATGGCGTAATAGTTAGCCTTGCACCTACAGTGTCAAGGTTAAATTTCCGCTTTGTGTCTGTGTGTATGGAGTTTGCATGTTCTCCCTGTGCTTATTGAGTTTTCTTCTGGGTACTCAGGTTTCCTCGGACAGTCCAAAGACATGCAAATCAGTCTAATTGAAGTTTTTAAATTGCCATTTGTTTTTCACATTCAGTTTGCCATTTTAGATTATTGAGTGTTTTTAATAATCGCTGTATGTGCAAAAGCTTATGGTTACATAATTACTCTAAAAGATAGTTGCTGGACATATTTTATGCAATAAATAAATAAATAACATTGTAATATATACAGTACTGTGCAAAAGTCCTAGGCACCATATTACATGGTGTACAGTACCAATTTTGTTATATATGTTTATCATGCCTGCATAATTAAGTACAAAATGTTTTAGTATTTCCATATATAACTTAAAAATGAATAAATCAATAACATTACAGGAAAATAAATGCATGGCTATAAAGAAAAACAACTATAGTACAAGACAGACCAGTTTTCAGATGGAAACAAAAAACCTAATGTATGCATAAAAGTAGAGAGGAGCAAGTGTGACAAAGTTACCAGAAGACTCTCATATTTTCCAGGTTAGGTTTTACTGAGCTTGCTGGAGAATATCAGTTCTTCTGGTAATGTATATGTGAAATATGGTGTGTGTTGTTTGTATTTGGAACTCTTCACAGAATTTTAACAAAGAACAGTACATCATGTTCCATTTTATTAAAACAGCTGTTTTATTTATCTGTTGTTGATGATGATGATGAGAATATTTAGTATTTAAATCATGATTTTGCCTGAGAACAAATCCATGAATAAAGAATGGTACAAAAACATCATTCAAAAGCATCTTTTCCCAACCATCCATGAAGAGTTTGGTGATGAACAATGCCTTTTACAGCATGATGGAGCACCTTTCCCTTTGGCAAAGATCTAACAAAGTGCCTCAGAGAACAAAACACTGAAATGTTTGGTTCATGGTCAGGAACGATCCCAGACCTTATTCTCATCAAGAACTTTTAGTGAATCCTCAAGAGGCAGGTAAACAAACAGAAATCCACAAATTCCTCCAAGTTTTGATCAGGCAAAAATGGGCTGCCATCAATCAGGATGTGGCCCAGAAGTTGACTGACAGCTTGCCAATGTGAATTTCAGAGATCTTGTAAAAGAAAGGTCAACACGGCAAATATTGACTCTTTGCATAAATCCAATTTAATTGTCATAAAAAGCCTTTGACACTTATAAAATGCTGGTAATTATATTTAAGGATACAATAGTACAATCTTATAAAGAGATCTAAAAAGACTTTGTGAAAATTATATTTGTGTCATTCTTAAAACTTTTGGTTTTAAGCTCTAGTAGCGCACCAGTCAGAGTGAGTGTGCATGTGGTGTGTGCTTTAAATAGTCTACTGAACTAAGCATAAATCAGTACGAAAAAAAACAAAAAAAAAAACAGTTTGACTAACATTTTTTTAATTCATTGTAAGCTTCCTGTGACTTCAGGAGAGAGGAGTTAGCTCTTTCTGCTTTCTTCAACTGCTAATATAAACACTAAATAACATGCAACATGATAACAGGTGCAGTACAGTACATGTCAGAAGATGGTGATACTGCAAGCACAGCACACAGCAGAAAGCAAAGCGAAGCAAAGTAAAGCAATAATAAGAAATAAAAAATAAACCTGGGTTTTCAGAAGCAAACAAACAAAACACATGACAGACTCAATGCTAGACACAATACAAGACTAAACTAGAGCTTAAATAATGTTAATGTACTAGTACCTGTTAATGGAAAGTAACAGAGTGTGAAAGTCAGCTTCAAAATCCCCACACCAAACATGGATTCATGGTGTAGAGCGCCCTCCAGGGGTTATTCCTGACAGTACCACGCATGCATTAAAACATGTACAGTACAAATTTGCACTCGACGAACTAAATTTGAAATCCTACTGTACACACCAGGGTAAAAAAGTATATTAAAATAAGTTAAATGGAAATAAAAATTAGTTTGTTGTATACATCACAGCACCTAAATAGTTGTTTTAATGTATTTTAGTAACAGTGCACTATGCATCAAGCAGCATCAGTGAATCTACTGACACTGTATTCTGTTTCAATGCTATTATGAGGTTTCTGTATCAGGGGTTTTCGTACAGGGATGTTGTTGATCTGTCTAACTGTGGGTTCCCGAGTGCAGTAATACACAGCTGTGTCTTCAGTCTGCATGTTCTGTCCTGTTAATGTTACTGTGCTGCTGGACGTGTCTCTGGAAATCTGAAACCTGCTTTTCAGTTTCTCATTGTGGTAAGTATCACCAGCACTACATATACGTCCGATCAACTCCAGAGTTTTTCCTGCAGGTTGTCGTATCCAGTGTGTACAGTAGCTGCTATCAGTCAATGAATATCCAGACACTTTACAGGTCAGAGTCAGTGACTGACCAGGGGTTACTATTGAGGATGCAGGCTGGGTCAGCTCAACACAGTGAACACCTGTTAAAGAAACAATATTGTAAAAGCAAAACACTATAAGTAACTAAACCTCTATTATATAAACGTAAAACACTTACAGTTTATGGCTGCCAGAAGCAGCAGTAGTAGTGATGTAGAGATCATGGTGTGTTTTAAAGCAGAATAAGTAACAGCTCTTGGTTGTCATTACTTAAATGTACAACAGGGAATGACATTTGCATACAGACACTCCTTATCTGAGGGGGATATTAATATATTTTGATTTCCAAACTAAATTTAAGTGTAAATTTAAATTAGATTAAATGAACATACTAGAACATATCAATAGTATGTAATAAAGGCAAGGTTTATTTTTATAAAAAAATATATATGTAATAAAACTAATCATTAAAGGGGGTATTATAGGGCATAAAATGCAGGTACTTCTCTCAAGTCAAATAATTATGCACCCATGAATGCGCACGGTCATTTTAAGGGACTTGTTGCTCCCATAAAAATGTAACTTCCTGCTTTTAGTTGTCATCCATCAGCATGTATCTGAATTGTGCGAAGTATTCTTATTTACCTAACTACGAGTTAGTTTTAAATTTGTAAATTGTTTTACATTTAAATTATTAATAAAATTAAACAATGGACACTGTTACTTAAAGTGAATACAGTACATTATTGCAGATTGCAAACAGCTCCTCTGTAAATGGCTCCTGGATTTCCTGACTGGGAGACCACAGTCTGGATCAGGAACAACATCTCCAGCACTTCACTGAGCTCTGCCTAGTAGCTGGTGAGGGAACAACTAATTATAGCATTTATTACCTAAATGCTTATACTAAATACTCTATCAAGAGTATTCTGTCTGGCTGTATCACCACCTGGTATGGTAGCTGTAATGCTTTAGATCGCAAAGCTCTACAGTGGGTTATCATACAGCTTGGTACAGACAACCTGCAGAAAAAGCTCTGGAGTGGATAGGAATCAATTCAAGTTTTATTGTCATATACAGATAACAATGAGGCATTATTACCGTAATGAAATTCTAAGACCCGTGTTCCAACTTTACATAAACATATAAAAATATAGGAAGAGGAGAGGGAAAAAAGGGTGGTAAAGGTAATAAGAGAGGAAAATGATACATATATATATATATATATATATATATATATATATATATATATATATATATATATATATAATTATGTGTGAGATCAGCACAGCGCATCACCAGGACTGAATTGCCAGCCATGCAATAGGAGGAGGACGCAGTGGATCCTCTCTGACCCCAGCCACCCCAGCCACAGACTTTTCACACTCCTGCCATTAGGCAGGTGGTACAGGAGCATCAAGATCTGTGCCAGCAGATACAGAGACAGTTTCTATCCACAAGCAAGGCTTCTGAACTGCTGACATTCTGCACACACCAATATACACTCACCACAACTACTGGACTCTTAACAATGTCACTTTAAACAATGCCACTTTAAATCCATATTCAAAATACTTCATTGCACCTTGCACTGTTAAATGTAAATACTAAATTATCTTAAAGCTTACTTGCACATACAGATACCTAATGTCATTTATATATTCAATTCAATTTTATTTATATAGCGCTTTTAACAATGGTCATTGTCTCAAAGCAGCTTTACAAAGATGAAAGAAATTCATAAAAAAAATAATAATAAAATAATAATAATAATAATAATAAAAAAATATATAATCATTTGTGTGTGAGAAAAATGTGTCTAGATAATAATTAGATGAATGAATGAAAATTCTCTGATGAGCAAGCCAAGGGTGACGGCGACAGTGGCAAGGAAAAACTCCCTGAGATGGTAATAGGAAGAAACCTTGAGAGGAACCAGACTCAACAGGGAACCCATCCTCATTTGGGTGATAACAGATAAAGATGATATAACACCATGTGTGTTATGCAGCTGAAAGTACAGTACAATATAACAGAAATTCTTTAAATTAACATGAAGTCCAGTTCAGCATAGGGATGAGTCAGTAGATGCAGAGGGCAGATGGGATCTGGATCACTGGGAGCACAGGAGCAGGATGTGTAGCTCCAACCATAATAAGGCAGAATTTAGCTGGAGCTGGTCCTTCTCTGGATGCCTCAGGATCCTCACAGGGTTGGCCTTTGTCTACTGAAGCTGGTACAATCTCCAGATGCCTCGGGATGGGTAGAAAAGTACAGAACAGATGGAGAGAATTAGCGTAGTTTCCATTCAGGATAGATGTACTGGAGTATGAGGTTATGGGATGAGTCACGCGTATGCCAGATTAAAGAGATGCGTCTTGAGTCTACTTTTAAACTGGGAAACTGTGTCTGAGCCCCGAACAATGTCTGGAAGGCTATTCCAAAGTTTTGGAGCTAAATATGAAAAGGCCCTACCCCCTTTTGTAGATTTTGAAATTCTGGGAATTACAAGAAGTCCGGAGTTTTGTGATCTTAAGGAGCGTGGTGGATTATAGCGTTTCAGAAGACTGGTTAGGTATGTGGGAGCTAAACCATTTAAAGCCTTGTATGTAAGTAATACTATTTTGTAATTAATTCTAAACTGAACAGGTAGCCAGTGCAGGGATGATAATATTGGGGTTATATGATCATATTTTCTGGATCTGGTGAGAACCCTGGCGGCTGCATTTTGGACTAACTGAAGCTTGTTTATTGAGGATGCAGGACAACCACCTAGTAATGCATTACAATAGTCCAGTCTGGAGGTCATGAATGCATGAACTAGCTTTTCTGCATCAGATACGGATAAGATGCTCCTAAGTTTGGCGATATTTCTAAGATGGAAAAAGGCTGTTTTTGTGATATTGGAAATATGATTTTCAAAGGACAAGTTACTGTCTAATATTACGCCCAGGTCTTTTACTGTTGAGCTAGTAGTAACAGTACATCCTTCTAAACGCAGGCTGAATTGTGAAAGCTGTTGTGTACTGGTTTTTGGGCCGATGAGTAATATCTCTGTCTTGTCTGAGTTTAGTAAGAGAAAGTTATTGGTCATCCAATCTTTTATGTCCTGGACGCACTCGGTTAATCTAGACAATTTAGGTATTTCGTCTGGTTTTGTTGAGATATATAATTGGGTATCAACAGCATAACAATGGAAACTAATCCCATGTCTTCTAATGATGTTACCCATGGGAAGCATGTATATTGAGAACAGCAGAGGTCCTAAAACTGACCCATGTGGGACCCCATATTTTACTGGCATTACACCAGACAGTTCTCCATTTAGATCTACAAAATGGTATCGATCAGAGAGGTATGATCTAAACCATTTTAATGCCTGTCCCTGAATACCTATGTGTATATATATATATAGTTACACTGCCCAGTCCAAACAAAAGTCACCATTTGGATGTAAATGACCAAATACTTACTGTATGAACCTTTGATTTTAATAACTACTGTAGTGATTAAAATATTTTAGCTGCAACACTTTTTTTTAACTCTAAAATATATAGTGAGGAGATTCCTGTTTCTTATACAACCATGTTAGTGGTGCTAGAGATTTCAGAGAGGTCAAATTTTTGTCATGCATTAAGCAAAGTGAGCAACTAAGGAGATTGCTGAAATGACAGGAATTGGGTTACAAACTATCCAACATATTATAGCTATATATACCATCTATAAACTATATTATAACTATAACATAAAAGGACATTGATGCATTGGCAATTTTGTGTGTGGGGGGAAATGATTGGATTATGCATGATTGGAGATCATTTAAAAACTTGGTGTAGTTGTGTCATTAAAACTAGTAGTAGACGATCACAGCTATGTTTAATAGTAAAAGTCCAGCGTTTCAACATGTACAATGTGTCGCACAATTTATTTATTAATATTTAAAGCTGATATAATAGAACATTTATTTTTTTAGCTATTAAATCACTTTGGTTATCGCAATCATGAATAGTTTTTTACCAGCATCTTTGTTCCCCTCTCTGTCACACCTGTACCACCACAGTCCGGGGGAATAACATCTGGTTCTCCGGACTACTGAGCCGCCACTTTGTCTTCGCCTAGTGTGTCTATGTTGGTATGTCTCTCTATCGCAAATTGCGTTCATCTGTGTCTCTCACCTGTGTGTCTCTATTTAGGCCAACCGAACCCGTAGTGTTTTGTCCGTTCACCATTATCCTCGCGTTAGTCCATGTGTCTCCTAAAAACACACTGTGTCTCCTTGTCTCCTTCTCAGGACTGAGCAGAGACTGCAGGGTCGGGGTAAGGCCTGTTAGGACAGGCTCATTTAGGTCAAGGTCAATGCTGAGACGCCAGGCACGTTCAGTGTGAAGGTTTCGCGACTTCTGTTATATTCTACGACTCATCTTCTTTGTTTGTTTTATGCCCGCCTGCAGACCCGGCCTGAGGAGGCCACGTTAGGTGTTTGTTTGTTTTCCTGTTCCTTTTATTTCAGTTATTTGTTGTCTGGTTTCCTGCTGAAAAGACTTTAAGTAAAAAAAAAAGAGAAGAGTGTATCACCAAATACCTGCTTTTGCGTCCGCTTACTCTTCCATAAACATGACACTCCCTTGAATTTTAGACGAAACAAGCAAAACTTTACCAAGAAATTTCAAAGAGAAACCTCAGAGCATGATAGCTTAATTAAATAATTATCTTCTATTTTTCTATGTATTATTATTATTGATAGTAGTAGCAGTATTGGTTATATATTTTTATTTTTGTTTCTCTTTTGTTTTTTTGTGGGAAATTAGACACGTAATAGTGTTTAGACACGTTCTTAGTATTTAGTGTCTCACATAAACATATTATATATAAAAGATGTGCAGTATCTAGCCATGCATATGAATGAAATCTGTTATTAACATTAAAATAGATTTTTATATTGAATGCAATCTTTTTTGAGTAGACTTTGAACAGCTGATTGACTTGTTTGTGTCACTGTGGTGCAGCGCAATAATATACAGCAGTCATGTGCAGTCAAGCAAGTCAGCTGCAGGTACACCATGTTTTTGGAGTCTTAGGCACCATATTATATGCCGTACCAATTTTGTTATATATGTTTATCGTGCCTGCATAATTATGTACAAAATCATTCAGTATTTCCACATATAACCTAAAAATTATTAAGTTAATAACATTACAGAAAAATATATGCATGGCTGTAAAGAAAAAATATATATAGTACAAGACAGACCAGTTTTGAGATGGAAACAAAAAACCTAATGTACACTCCTGGGATTTGCATAAAAATAAAGAGGAGAGAGTGTGACAAAGTTACCTAAAGAACGTCTCGGGTTACTTTGCTGTAACCCTGTTCCCTGAAAAGGCGGGAACGAGATGCTGCGTGAAAACGCTATGGGAACATCTTTTCGTGTTGCCGGTTGTGAAGCATGTGTGTATCAAACACGCCAAATTTTGGCTTATATAACCTCGGTCAGGTGACGTCGTCTAATGAGACGCACCTGCAGGTTATAAATAGGAGTAAACCGGAAACATTCCTCAGATTGATTTTTGTCTGAAGGGACGTCCGGTCACGTAAGCAGTGCGGCATTGGAGCGCAGCATCTCGTTCCCGCCTTTTCAGGGAACAGGGTTACAGCAAAGTAACCCGAGACGTTCCCTTTCAAAGGCTACACTCGATGCTGCGTGAAAACGCTATGGGAACGAGAATACCAACGCCGCCGCACTGCAAGTGTCTGGACCCCCGGGTTGTGTAGCGTGTGCGCACAAAGACCAAGGAGGTCTCAGAACTATCTCTGGGAAGCTGACTCGAGGACCCGTGACCCCGGAGTAGCAGGCACATCCAGGCTATAAAATCTAACAAATGTGTGCGGGGAGGACCAACCTGCCGCGTCGCACACTTGCTGCAGGGGAACACCTCTCGCCAGAGCGATAGATGAGGCAATCCCCCTGGTTGAATGAGCCCTAATTCCTAGAGGCGAAGTGAGCCCACGCGCCTCATAGGAGAGGGCAATAGCATCCCTCACCCAGTGTGACAGAGTCTGTGTAGTGGCGGCCGCTCCCCGGTTGCGGCCCCCATAGCATATAAAGAGCTGCTCTGTTTTACGCCACTGGCTGGTGCGGTGGACGTAAATCTGAAGAGCACGTACTGGACACAGTAAGTGAAGTCTCTTCTGCTCCGAAGCTGTAAAAGGCGGAGGACAGAAGGCCTCAAGAACAACAGGGTGCATGGTTGAGAAAGGAACTTTCGGAAGATAGTTCTGGTGAGGATGCAGAACAGCCCTGACTAGCCCAGGGGCAAAGTCTAGGCAGGATGGGGAGACTGACAAGGCGTGCAGATCTCCAACTCTCTTGAGAGAGGTAATGGCCATCAGAAAAACCATCTTTAGGGTCAGAAACCTGACAGGCGCTGACTCTAGAGGTTCGAAAGGGGTGTCAATTAGACCTTCGAGCACAACAGATAAATCCCATGACGGGACAGTGGCTCTAGTGGGTGGCCTCAGCCGTTTAGCTCCACGAATGAAACGGGCAACTAAAGGGTGCTTTCCCACTGTTACCCCATCAGTAGGAACGTGGCAGGCTGAAATAGCGGCTACGTACGTCCTGAGAGTACTAGGGCACAAGCCCAAGGACAACTTTTCCTGCAGGAACTCCAGTACTGAAGCAATTCGGCAGTAAACTGGGTCCACCTGCTTTGTCATGCACCAACTTCCAAATACATTCCATTTGAGGGCGTAGGCTTTCCTAGTGGAGGGAGCCCTAGCATTTAAAATAGTGTCAATAACGCTGGCTGAAAGGCCAGCTTGAATTAGTTGGTCCCGTTCAGGGGCCAAACGTGAAGGTTCCAAAGCTCGGGCCGGGGATGAAATATTGTCCCCTGCACCTGAGACAGAAGATCCCTCCTCACTGGAATCACCCATGGTGAGCCGTCGAGGAGAGATATTAGGTCCGAGAACCACACTCTGGTCGGCCAACAGGGCGCTATCAATAAGAGGCGCAAACGCTGTTGACGAACCCTCGCCAGGACTCCCGGGAGCAGAGCTATCGGAGGAAACGCGTAAAGGCGTAATTTGGGCCACGTATGGGCCATGGCGTCCAGACCCAGGGGAGCTGGATGAGTCAGAGAGTAGTAGAGGGGACATTGTGCTGTCTTTTGGGAGGCAAAGAGGTCCACCTCTGCTGTAAAAAAAATTTCCCAGATCTGACTGACTACTTCCGGATGGAGCTTCCATTCCCCGTGTGTCACAGCTTGTCTGGACAATAAGTCTGCTCCCACATTCATGTGCCCTGGAATGTAAATCGCCCTGAGGGACAGGAACTTGTCCTGTGCCCAAAGCAGAACCTGGTGCGCTAGCTTGTTCAAGCGGCGCGAGCGCAGTCCGCCCTGGCGATTTATGTAGAAGACTACCGATGTGTTGTCCACCCGCACTAGAACATGGTAGCCTCTCAACTGCTGGAGGAAATGCCGTAGGGCCAAAAATAGAGCCATCATTTCGAGGCAATTGATGTGCCATGCGAGAAGATGGCCTCTCCAGCTCCCTTGGGCTGGACGGCCATCCAAGACCGCACCCCAGCCGGTGAGGGAAGCGTCTGTCGTTAGCATCTTGCGACGACAAGACGGGCCTAGAGTGGGACCCAAAGTCAGGAACCGGGGTCTGAACCACGTAGAAAGGGTACGAAGTCCTCTGCGCGTAACCCTTATTTGCCTTCGGGGATTGGCCCTTGCATGAAGTCCCCTGGCTCTTAGCCACAACTGAAAGGCTCTCATGTGCAGAAGGCCCAAAGGTATCACCGTGGATGCAGCTGCCATGAGGCCTAAACATTTTTGAAAGTGATGTACAGTCACTCTCCGGTCTAGCCTGATTTCCTTCAGGGCATTGAGAATGGATTCGATACGGGCGGGAGACATCTGTGCCCGCATAACGATTGAATCCCAAATAACACCCAAGTATGTTGTCCTCTGAGCTGGAAAGAGAATGCTTTTCGCGGCATTGAGTCTCAATCCTAATGAATGAAGATGAGCTAGGACGACATCCCGATGTCGAAGCGCTAGCTCCTGAGACTGGGCCAGAATGAGCCAGTCGTCTATGTAATTTAAAATACGGATGCCCTGGAGTCGCAAGGGAGCCAGGACTGCATCCATGCACTTTGTGTATGTGCGGGGTGATAGAGCTAGACCAAATGGAAGGACCCGATATTGGTAGGCTTTTCCCCCGAAAGCGAACCTCAGGAACTTCCTGTGTTGTGGCAAAATTTCTATGTGAAAGTATGCATCCTTCAGATCTATTGTCACAAACCAATCCCTTGGTTGAATTTGTGAAACAATGCTTTTGACAGTCAACATCTTGAATCTGTACTTTTTGAGATAGCGGTTCAGTCCGCGAAGATCTAGAATTGGACGCAGTCCCCCGTCTTTTTTGGGAGTCAGGAAATACCGACTGTAGTAGCCTGACTCCATGTCTGGAAGGAGAACCTGTTCTATGGCCCCTTTTCCCAGCAATGCCTGTAGTTCGAGAGTCAACAGATGCGCCCTTTCCGGTATCACGGAGGTGGTAATCACGCCGTTGAAACGCGGGGGGCGGTGTGCAAACTGAATCCTGTAGCCTTTTTCTACAGTCTTTAGCACCCAGGGAGATATGCTTGGCAGTAGCTTCCACGCTGCCAGCTTCTCCGAAAGGGGCACTAGTTTTAGCACTTCGGCTACACGGGGGGGTGTTAGTGGTTCGGCATCCTGGATTACAGCAGGATAAGACCGAAGGACTAACATACTGTTGGAGGCCGGTGTTGTCCGAAACACCAAAGGCGGCGGAAACTGCGGTGCGGCGATCTGACCTCTTTGAGGCGGGCTGTGAGGGGCGGCGAGCCGTACCCCTGTCTTTACGAGGGGGTGCCCGGCTGCTGATGCTTTCTTTCTGCGCCTCCCGTCTGGCGAGAATCAGATCTGATCGAGACTGGGTGGCCGGCAGTCTTGATTCTTGAGCACGGCGTGGGAGAAATTGCCCAAAAGCCTGTTCATAAAGCCTAGCTTCCCGAAACCTGGTGGCGACGGAATTTACAGCTTCGCCGAACAGGCCGGATGGTGAGACAGGGGCATCAAGGAGGAATGTTCGATCCTTATCCTTGATGCCCGTCAAATTCAACCATAGGTGCCTTTCTGCGGACACCAGGGCGGCCATGGAACGGCCGATAGCACGGGCTGTCTGTTTTGTCGCACGAAGGGACAAGTCAGTCGCCCGGCGTAATTCTGTGAAGGCTAACTCATTCACAGTGCTGCTCGTGCTCAAATCCTTCAGCAGGTCGGCCTGGTACGCCTGCAAGACCGCCATGGTGTGCAAAGAAGCGCCGGCTTGACCTGCTGCTTGAAATGCCTTCCCTACCAGGGTAGAAGAAGTTCTACACGGCTTGGAGGGAAGGGTTGGCTTCTTTAATGAGGATGATGTCCCAGGAGAGAGATAGCCCGCGAGCGTCTCTTCTATCTGAGGCATCACCGTGTAACCACGTGCTTTTGCATTAACGATATTCGCATAAAACGAAGTTGATGGAACAAAAACACGGGATGAATAAGGCCTATTCCATGAACGAGTTAATTCGTTATGGAGGTCGTCAAAAAAGGGGAGAGAGCGACGTTGTGGCTCCATCTCCTGGCCACCCGACAGAAATCTGTCATCTAATTTTGAGCGTTTGGGGAAGGCTTGCTCCTGTGGCCAATCAATGTGCAGCCGCTCGACTGCACGCGTTATTACTTCAAGCAGCTCCTCATACTCTTTATCTACCTTAGAGGAGCGTTCTGAGGTAGCTACTTCCATTTCCACAGAAGCAAGAGAGCAAGCCTCTTCTACACACTCACGAGAAGCACCGGAGTGCGCTTGTGAAGTGGAAGGAGAGACTTCGCGATCGGAAGAGAGGGCGAGAGAAAGGAGGGGTGACTCCGTCTCTCGCGCCTCGGCCAGATCGGCTTGTGATCCCCAGGAATGCAGCGCGGCTCGTGGCTCTCTAAAGAACGCGAGGCGCGCGCGAAGCACCTTCATGGGAAGCAGATCACAATATTCACAGTGTTCACTGCCTCCCTCAAGCGCTTGGAGAGCGTGACTTTCCCCCAAACACTGAAAGCAAAAAGTGTGGGGATCGCCCTCCGCAAGAAAATTCTTACACGGAGGGACACATCTAGTTTTAAACTCCGCCATTATATCGGTGAGTTAACACTTTTCTTTGCTTTTAATTCTTATTTGCTTTTGTTTGTGACACACGCTCACAATGCGATCATGAAGACAAAAAGATCTGAGGAATGTTTCCGGTTTACTCCTATTTATAACCTGCAGGTGCGTCTCATTAGACGACGTCACCTGACCGAGGTTATATAAGCCAAAATTTGGCGTGTTTGATACACACATGCTTCACAACCGGCAACACGAAAAGATGTTCCCATAGCGTTTTCACGCAGCATCGAGTGTAGCCTTTGAAAGGGAACTCATATTCTCCAGCAAGCTCAGTAAAACCTAACAACTGTTTTCTTATAAAACTGCACAAGTCTGTTACACAGCTTAGATTCAACAACATTTATGGATTAACTGTATATTCACCTTATTATTGTGTATTTACCGTATATTAGTACAACACATAATTTACTTCTGAAGTCAAAGATGAAATATTATGTGATATTATTTGATATTTAAATCACAGAGAGGTTTTTGCCCTGCTAGTTCATTTATAAAAATGTTACTGCAACTCATGTTGGATTTAATAAAAAAATTAAGTTGGCTGTTGGGCATTCCTTTTTCAAAAATAAATTAAAAAAATTGTAATTGCATAAATTGTGTTTATTTTTGAAGTGTTTTTTTTATATGTATCAAAAATTCGTACTTTTAGATTGAATTTAAAATAAAGAAAATTACCAGTTTTATTTGCAAAAGGGCACTAGTGGCTCAGGTGTAGGTGTTTCATCTGCCATGTGAAAGGCCCGGCTGTAATCCCAGCCGGTGCCCAAACCTCCGCCACTGGATGCAGTAAAATAGAAGGGTTGTGTCAAGAAGGGCACCTGGCGTAAAACCTGTGACCACCAACAACTTATTTAATTTGCAACAACAAAAAAAAAAAAAAGTTCATTAACTAAAAGATGAATTATAATTGCTATTAAATAGAGTTAGACTACTCAGTAATAGAGCAACTAAAGAATGAGTACAACAAACAAAAACTGATAGTTTCTGTTAAATTAAAATTGAAAACATCATTACGTGAAGAAATTGATGTAACTTATTACCTTAATTTTTTGAGTTTTGCCAACTTTACAGTGAAAGAGTTTTAAGGAGAATACTTGTTAGCCTTTCCTATCTAATAAATGCTTAATGAACAACTTTTAACACTGATATATCCAATCCAGTTTTTCCTGCAGGTTGTCGGATCCAAGCTGCAGCAGGGTTAGTAACTGAATATAAAACATTGCAGGTAATGGAGTACAGTATGTGTCCTTATTTTTGAAGATAGCACCGATTTTAAAAAAATTCCCAACGTGTTGATTTGAGCTCCAGGTAATCCTTCGGCGCTCTGCGCACATGTACACACCCAACGCTGCCTTACCTTGTAAAGAGCTTCTGAAAACTACTGCTGGCTGTGATGTCTCTGTATGCTTAATGACAGTCTTAATATGTCTTCTGTTTCTCTTAAATCCATAATAATTTTGGAGAAAAAAAACCCCCTAAACATCTGGTTATGTTTTTTCGACCCAGCAATTGGTTTATTCTTCATAACTTTCTGGAGTCTTCATATCTGACTGGATCACGCTCGGAGCACTCTGTATTCTATGGTAAGTTAATGTGATTTTTTTCCACAAATCCACAAATTTGATCCACAAATTCCTCCAAGTTTTGATCAGGCAAAAATGGGCTGCAATCAATCAGGATGTGGCTCAGAAGTTGACCAACAGCTTGCCAATGTGAATTTCAGAGATCTTGTAAAAGAAAGGTCAACACGGCAAATATTGACTCTTTGCATAAACCCAATGTAATTGTCAAAAAAAGCCTTTGACACTTATAAAATGCTGGTAGTTATACTTAAGGATACAACAGTACCATCTTATAAAGAGATCTAAAAAGACTTTGTGAAAATAATTTTTTTTGTCTTTCTTAAAACTTTTGGTTTTAAGCTCTAGTAGCGCACCAGTCAGAGTGAGTGTGCATGTGGTGTGTGCAGTACAGTACAGTACATGTTAGAAGATGGTGATACTGCAAGCACAGCACACAGCAGAAAGCAAAGCGAAGCAAAGTAAAGCAATAAGAAATTAAGAATTAACCTGGGATTTCAGAAGCAAACAAACAAAACACATGACAGACTCAATACTAGACACAATACAAGACTAAACTAGAGCAAAAATAATATGCTTAACTTTCTGCACCTGTTAATGAAAAATAACAGAGTGTGAAAGTCAGCTTCAAAATCCCCACACAAAACATAGATTCATGGTGCAGAGCGCCCTCCAGGGGTTATTCCTGACAGTACCACGCATTAGAACACGTACAAACTTGCACTCTACTTACCAGCTAAATTTGAAATCCTAGGGTAAAAAAAGTATATTAAATGGGTTAAATGGAAATATAAATTAGTTTACTGTATACATCACAGTACCTGAAAAGTTGTTTTAGAGTATTTTAGTAACTACTGTATGCATCAAGCAGCGTCAGTGAATCTACTGAGACTATTCTGTTTCAATGCTATTATGAGGTGTCTGTATCAGGGGTTTTTTGTACAGGGATGTTGTTGATCTGTCTGACTGTGGTACTCTCTAGTGCAGTAATATACAGCTGTGTCTTCAGTTCGTATGTTCTGTCCTGTTAATGTTACTGTGCTGCTGGACGTGTCTCTTGAAATCTGAAACCTGCTCTTCAGTTTCTCACTGTAGCCAGTATCACCAGCACTACATATCCATCCGATCCACTCCAGAGCTTTTCCTGCAGGTTGTCGTATCCAGTGTGTACAGTAGCTGTTATCAGTCAATGAATATCCAGACACTTTACAGGTCAGAGTCGGTGATTGACCAGGGGTTACTACTGTTGATCTGGTCTGTATCAGCTCAACACAGTGAACACCTGTTAAAGAAACAATATTGTAAAAGCAAAACACTATAAGTAACTAAACCTCTATTATATAAACGTAAAACACTTACAGTTTACGGCTGCCAGAAGCAGCAGCAGTAGTAGTGATGTAGAGATCATGGTGTGTGTTAAAGTAGAAAAAGTAACAGCTCTTGGTTGTCATTACTTAAATGTACAACAGGGAATGACATTTGCATACAGACACTCCTTATCTGAGGGAAATATTAATATATACTCAGCAAAAAAAGAAACGTCCCTTTTTCAGGACTGTGTATTTCAACAATAATGTTGTAAAAATCCAAATAACTTTACAGATCTTCATTGTAAAGGGTTTAAACAATGTTTTCCATGCATGTTCAATTAACCATAATCAATTAATTAACATGCACCTGTGGAATGGACGTTAATACCTTAACAGCTTACAGAAAGTAGGCATTTAAGGTCATAGTTATAAAAACGCAGGAGACTAAAGAGACTTGTCTACCGACTGTGAAAAACACCTAAAGAAAGATGCCCAGGGTCCCTGCTCATCTGCGTGAACATGCATTAGGCATGCTGCAGGGAGGCATGAGGACTGCTGATGTGGCTAGGGCAATAAATCGCCATGTCCGCACCGTGAGACGCCTAAGACGGCGCTACAGGGAGACAGGAAGGACAGCTGATCATCCTCGCAGTGGAAGACCACGTGTAACAACACCTGCACAGGATCGGTACATCCGAATATCACACCTGCGTGACAGGTACAGGATGGCCACAACAACTGCCCGAGTCACACCAGGAACACACAATCCCTCCATCAGTGCTCAGACTGTCCGCAATAGGCAGTCCATGAGGAGGAGATGCACTGCAGTACTTCAAGCAGCTGGTGGCCACACCAGATACTGACTGGTACTTTTGATTTTGAGCCCCCCTTCATTCAGGGACACATTGTGAAACATTTTTAGTTTATGTCTTATGGTGTCGACTCTTTTAGTGTTCATACAAATATTTACACATTAAGTTTACTGAAAGTAAAAACAGTTGAAAGTCAGAGGAGTTTTTTTTTTTTTTTTTTTTTTTGCTGAGTATATATTTTGATTTCCAAACTAAATTTAAGTGTTAATTTAAATTAGATTAAATTACCATACTAGAAAATATTAGTAGTATGTAATGAAGGCAAGGGTTGTTTTTATAAATAAAAAAAAAAAAAACAATAAAACACTTGAGTTAAATAATTATGTACCCATGAATGTGCATGGAAATTTTGAGGGACTTGTTGCTCCAATAAAAATAAAACTTCCTGCTTTTAGTTCTCATCCATCAGCATGTATCTGAATTGTGTAAAATATTGTTATTTAACTAACCGCAAATTAGTTTAAAATTTGTAAATGGTTTTACATTTGAATTGTTAATGAAATTAAACAATGGACACTGTTACTTAAAGTGAATACAGTACATTATTGCAGATTGCAAACAGCTCCTCTGTAAATGGCTTCTGGATTTCCTGACTGGGAGACCACAGTCAGTCTGGATCAGGAACAACATCGCCAGCACTTCACTGAGCTCTGCCCAGTAGCTGGTGAGGGAACAACTAATTATAGCATCTATTACCTAAGTGCTTATAGGAACTAACCTGTTTTGAGGATGTTCAACAATATTTTATGTAACTATTCAGGGATAAAATGTATAAAGTTCACTAACAAACCACTGAGGGCTTCATAGAAGTATTTATACTGAAGTTACACACTATTTACTAATTTGGTGACTTTTGGAGGTGATTGGTTCCACTGGATTTTAGTTCCATTATCAGAGTAAAGAGAACTGAGTACAAATGCATGCCACATTTTCAGAATTTATTTGCAAATTTTTTTTTAACTATTTATAATTTTTCTTCCACTTCACAATTATGTTCCACTTCATTGGTGTGTCACATAAAACCCCTATAAAATACATTCACGTTTGTGGTTGTAATGTGACAAAATTTGGAAAAGTTCAAGGGGTATGATTACTTTTGCAAGGCACTGTATAAGAGCATTAAACCACAGTGCTGCTAACAATGATGAAGCATCATCACCCAACACTGTACAGGACGTCTCACAAGCTTCATATCTGACAACTTGCTCCTAATTACAGCTGATGCAGAATTCTTTCTTTAGTTTTCTTTTAACTGTATTTTTGCAAAATCTTACTAACACTGTTCACATTCTGTGCTTTTAAATGAATGCACTTTGTGATGATATGAAATTGTACAATTTTGCTGTTACTAGAATAATTATGAACTGTATACTGGTTTAGGTCACACAGACCACCCTCTCAGTAACTCAGTTCTGTATTAAGAATCAGTGCTGTTTCACATGTATGATAAAAATAGCAGAGGAGCTCAGTGACAGTAAGATGGAATAAAAAAATAATAAACGGAGGCTGTGTTATTTGGAGATTTATTTTTTTTTCAGTTTACATGTCACTGACAGTTGTTCTCTCACCAGTTTCACTTTTTTCTTAAAAAAATAATAATGCAAAAATATGTAAAATAAATAAAAAAAATCAACTGAGAATGTTGTGAATTCAATGGTACTGAATGAGTCTCATGAGAGTGCACTTTGTAGGGTAATTTCTTAGCAGTTTAATTGTTTCTGCTGCCTTCAGTTTTTTCAATTATTGGACCTCAAAATATGAGAATGGACTGTGTGTTAAAGTCAGTGTGTTAAAGGCCCTGTGCCCCGGAGACTGTAGGTGGACTGAGTATCAGCATTTAATTTCCGTATGGGAGAATGAAAGGACCACACATGCTACTGCAGCACTTTCACTGGTGACAAGAGTCAGCCTTCACAATCTAGTTACCGAAGAATGTCACTGCATTTGCTGCTAAAGTCCCAGAAGAAAACTGCACAGATGTCAGACTTCACAGGGACTCACGTCTTAGGCCTTGCTGAAAGAGGAATGGGCGGGGCCAGATGATCATGACTGCAAGAACCGTGTTGAAGAATAACTGTCTACCAGCTGGGCACTGTGTCTGGATCTGCATGTGCACACCCTCACTATATTCCTTCCCAATTTTATTTTCTCCCTCCTTAAAATCCCTTATATATATATATATATATATATATATATATAAGGGATTATGTAAGGGATATATGTCTTTTTTTCTCTTTAACAAATGTCTCTTTTACATGATAAACACCTCTAACAACACAATAATACATTTGGACTTACATATTTTTTTGTGATTCTATGTCTTATAATCCTCAGGGTTTAATTCACAGTGAATTGTGTTTTACAGCTTTCAGTGGCCACCACAAACAAAGAAATATTGGAACTTTTCTGAAGCTGACTAAACAACAACAAGATTGTACTAAAAACAGCAGGGAAATTTCTTTTTTACAACAACAAAATATATATATATATATTGTACAAATAAAAATTTATGAAAATGTGTATGACATGTAAGAAAATGTGTACAAATCAAAATCGTCAGATTGTCCCTATTGAGCAAGCCGAGGGCGACAGTGGCAAGAAAAAACTTCCTGGGTTGGCAATAGAGAGAAACTGCTTTTAACTTAAACACATCATCTGTTATATTGAGTCTCTAGCCTTCTAATACACAGTATGACTGCAAAACAATTCCTGCTATCCATTATCACCTAAATGAGGATGGGTTCCCTATTAGTCTGGTTTCTCTCTATTGCCAACCCAGGAAGTTTTTTCTTGCCAGTGTCTCCCTCGGCTTGCTCAACAGGGACAATCTGATTAATATTTGATTTGTACGCATTTTCTTACATTCTTACATTTGATTCTGTAAAGTTGTTTTGCGACAATGACCAGTGTTACAAATAAAATTTCATTGAATTTAATTAAATAAATTCCAAATAGTGTTTTTATCTCCCTATATCTCTTTCCTTACAAAAAACATTCACCAGATCAGCAGTCTTGCACATTATTTTATTCATTTATTTATTTTTGATTTAATCATTTGTTGTCCAGAGGTGAAACGTTCTATTTTTACTGAAACAAGTGATTTTTATTCATTTTTTTTTGGATCCTACTATTTTTACTTTGTTTAATTGTTAGCCTTCAAGCTTAGAGAACAAGCTGTGTGTTAAACACAAGACTTTGTTGGACACATGATGTATTATTACTGACTTCATTGTTCATTACATATGCTGTAAAATTAACAACTATATGAGGTAGCTTAAAAGTACATTATTTTTTTATCCAATTTTATTATGAATACTATAGTTATGCATTCTCAGTGACCCAGGCTGTTAAATATTCATTTCAGTGGCTAACAGTTAAAGTTTGACTTTGAGATTTTTTTGCATTAGTTGCATTGAGAGGATGTTTCTTTTATGTGTCATTGAGTTTTTGTAAGGGGAATCCACTGTTCTGTGTCACTGTGCCATTCTTGCGCAGTAATACACAGCTGTGTCTTCAGTTTGCAGATTTTGCCCTTGAATTGTTACTGTGTTAGTAGAAGTGTCTATTGACATGCTGAACTTATTTCTCAGTTTGTCACTGTAACTACTTCCACCACTATAGATATATCCAATCCACTCCAGAGCTTTTCCTGCAGGTTGTCGGATCCAAGCTGTATCAGAGCTAACTGAATATGAAACCTTACAGGTGATGGAGAGACTCTGGCCTGGCTGGACTGTCATGGCAGCAGGCTGAGTCAGTTCATAATTGTGTACACCTGTGGAGTAAAACACATGGTGATGTCTCTCACAATATAAAGTATCTAACTCATATTATTATTATGGTAAATAAATTAATTATGTATGCTGCACATTTAGTGTTATTTAAGTAAATAAATGTATTTGATGAAACACTCACAGGAAGCAGCTGCCAGCAGGAGCAGTAGAGATGTAGAGAACATGGTGTGTGTTGTTTGCTCTGAATTCTCTCACATCCATCACATAAATAGATAATATCCAGCCCTGATGCTTGTATTTGCATGTCTGTTGACAGTGGGAGGATTTACAAGCGAAATAAAAATATGTAAAATATTGCAAAATATGCAAATGTAGAAAAGTTACTATGTAGAGTAGGAATACAATTAACCAATAAATAGAAACTGTGAATATCATAAAGAAGCAGGACACACATGCTTACCCACACATACATACTGTACAAACTACAAAACAACTACAACAAAAGCTCTATAGTTATATTCTGCAAAAATAGAAGGTAAATAATGCTGCTAATAAGATTATTAATAATGAGCTACAGGTGAAAATGATTATTAAGGAACATCACATCCTTGGGCTGATGGGTAGTTTACTGTAGTGTACCTGTAGTTTTGTGCTTTTTGGCACTACAATAACATGATGTTACAAACATGATGTTACATGATTGCAAACCTGAAGAGAAAAAAAAGAATTTAAATAAATTCTTAAGAGACGCAAATGCTTTTGAGTGAACCTAGAGACAGTACAGGGCAGAGTGACTGAGTCTCCAGGTCTCTTCACTATGAATATGAGGAATGACTGTTTATCATAATTTGGAAAAGTAGTATTGAATTTTATTTTTAACAGAACAAAATTATTCCTTTTACTAATTTACATCACATAAAAAATAAATGGCATTAATAGAAATAAAACACAATATTCCAAAAGCATAATTTTCTGTGTTCCGCTTCGTTCAGATTTAAATTGTATAGGAGTATTATAGCACGTTGGAAACTAGAATTATATGGCATAACATTAATGCATACAGTATCAAAAATCTGTATCAAAAGTTTCATTATGCAGTACAGTAAGTTTTCTTACTTTTGGTCTAATACACTGGATGAATAATCAGAGCTCATTTTGTGATTATATCATGCATATGTTTTTTTTTTTTACATTTAAAATAAATGATCACTGTGTGTGTGTGTGTGTGTGGTAGTTATAGTGATATATAGAAGTGTCCAAAACAAACAAATAACAAAATTAAACTATAACAAGGCATAAGTTGAAACACAGGTACTAAGGCGAGACACCAGTGCTATGGCGAGACACCGGCACCATGACGGCACTTACAAACATAGGCTCTAGGGTGGAACACAAGCTTTAAGACATTACATACAGGACGAATACAGGCTCTAATACCTGTTACATAGATAAGCCCTATGGCGAAACACAGGCTTACAGACATAACACATACTGTAGTACACACAAACTAAGCATGGAGCTGAAAACGGGGACTAAACGAGAGACACGGGGGAACGAGAGACTGGACTAGAGACATGGGGAGATGAGCGACTGGACTAGAGACGACAGACAGGACGACAGACTAGAGATGGGACTAGAGACATGGGGAGACTAGAGACATGGGGAGACTAGAGACGGGACTAGAGACATGGGGAGACTAGAGACAGGACTAGAGACATGGGGAGACTAGAGACAGGACTAGAGACATGGGGAGACTAGAGACAAGAGACGGGACGAGAGACATGGAGAGACAAGAGATGGGATGAGAGACTAGAGACAGTACTAGAGATATGGGAAGACTAGAGACAAGAGACGGGACTAGTGACATGGGGAGACTAGAGAAAAGAGACGGGACTAGAGTCATAGGGAGACTAGAGACAAGAGACAGGACTAGAGACATGGGGAGACTAGAGACAAGAGACGGGACTAGAGACATAGGGAGACTAGAGACGGGACTAGAGACATGGGAAGACTAGAGACGGGACTAGAGACATGGGGAGACTAGAGACGGGACTAGAGACATAGGGAGACTAGAGACGGGACTAGAGACATGGGGGGACTAGAGACGGGACTAGAGACATGGGGAGACTAGAGACATGGGGGGACTAGAGACTAGAGACAGGACTAGAGACTAGAGACGGGACTAGAGACAAGAGACGGGACAAATGTCATACTGAATGAGTCTCATGAAACTTCTGTACTTTAAAATGTATAACAAACTGATACCAGATTGTGTTAAATATAAAAAATGCTACAAAAAATATTAATTTGGGTTTATTATTTGCATTGAGACCATGTTTCTAAAATGCTTCAAGGTTTTTGTAAGGTGAATCCGCTGTTTTGTGTCATTGTGAGTCTCACGCAGTAATACACAGCTGTGTCTTCAGTTTGCAGATTCTGTCCTTGAATTGTTATTGTGTTAGTAGAAGTGTCTCTGGAGATGCTAAATTTATTTTTCAATTTGTCACTGTAATATTTATCCCCATCATAATGGATATACCCAATCCACTCCAGAGTTTTTCCTGCAGGTTGTCTGATCCAAGCTGTACGATGGCTTGTAACTGAATATGAAACCTTACAGGGGATGGAGAGACTCTGGCCTGGCTGGACTGTCATGGCAGCAGGCTGAGTCAGTTCCTCACTGTGCACATCTGTGAAGGAAAACACACTGTGATCCCTCGCAAAATATACAATATGATGCACATTTATGACTCTTGTAGTAAATAAATGGATTTGAAAAAGCACTCACAGGAAGCAGCTGCCAGCAGGAGCAGTAGAAATGGTAATAACATGGTGTGTGTGTGTGTGTGTGTGTGTGTGTGTGTGTGTGGTCTCCTATGTTCTCCAAAGTTTAACAGGGACCATCATAACACATAAATAGTGATATCCATTCCGGATGCATGTATTTGCATATCTGGTGACTATGCTAGGATTCACAAGCTCAGTAAACCTTCAATTGTAAAAGAGGCAAATCATTTAGTATGTAAAATAGGAACAAAACAAACAAATCATGAAAACAAGACCCATAAACATAAACTGTTGATATGATAAAGAAGAATGCACACATACAAAAATGAAAAAAAAAAAAAAAAGAAAAGGGGCTACGTTTTGGAGTATATTTTTCCAGTAATCACTGGTTTATTCCATTTACACCATTTTTAAGCATTGTTTTTTATATTATTGTTTTTCTCTTCTTACTTAAAGTCAAGGCAAAAGACGAAAAAAAGAGTGAAGCCCACCCTGAGAACTTTTCACTGTCAATAAAATTAAAGTGAAAGCTTCACAAAATTCTGCATTTCCAATATCCTGGTGCATAAGAATTAACATAAGAATAAAACAGATGATGTTTCAATTTTAAATAGATTATTAATAGATAAATAATAAATTATTGCAATGTGAGTAAAACTGCTGTGCTATTAAAGTCTAAAAACACCAAATATATAGGGAGTTTAATTCACATGACAGTGTTTAGTCACAAAGGAGCAATAGGACTGAACTGAAATAATATATCTGTAATGTCTGATTTTTTAAAAGTAACATGATGAATAGATTTTATTATTTTGTAAATCCCAGGAGGACATCAGTCCTCTCTTTAGTCTTTTTAGTCTCTGTCATTTTAACTTCCACATCTTGGGTAGTTGGTTAGCTAGATAAAGAGTGCCTCTCGGAGGATATAAGCATTCTGTCCCTGCTTTTTAATGCTAAAATATTAATACCTAAAGTGCAAATCAATTGTTTAGGTAAATATGATTGTTTGTGACAAATGAAAAATATTGTGCACTACTAGTGAAATGTTAGTACAGGTTTCTTCTTTTATTTAGTTTATTTGTTGTTTTTATTTAATCACCCGTTGACTCGCTCCATTAGTAAACTTTTCGATAAAGATGAAGAGATAAAGAAGCATTTCATTGCATATCGTACTGTGTATGACTGTGTATGTGACAAATACAATTTTTATTTAAAATTTGAAAGAGGGATTATTGTCATTGTAGTAATACAATGAAATTAGTTTGGTAGCCCTCAGAGACCAGCAGCATGAAAGAGGATGTAAGAATAAAACAGAATACGATAAACAAGTGATTATTGCACTGATGTGTGCAATTGTGTGTAAATGTTTAAGTTTTACCTTTTTTTATTAAAAGCAATTACAAGTGAGCTCAATATGCCACATCGTGATCAAATAGTCATTTTGACTCCCCTCTAGAGGTTTAATTGAAGGAGCAGTATAGAGGATTGCTGATGTCATGTTGATGAAATTTTCAATCAGGTGTTCACATCCACCTTCTCAGTCACTACTGACAATATATTGCACAGATCAGTTGTAGGGAGTGTGTCACTCTGTGTAATCACCTGACACCGCTGTCACTGGATGCATGAATCTATAGTCTAAGCTGAACCAGATTTCACCAGTAAATGCACAACTCCAAGCATCCATCTGATCACACACCCTCATTTCCATCCTAATTAAATTAAAACATCAGTTTAAAATAGCAGTTTGTCATTTTGTTTGTTTTAGTGTCCACTGAGCTCAGTAATACACAGCTGTGTTTTCAGTCTGTTGTTTCAGGAGATTGTGAATCTTACTGTACCTGAAGATTTTTTTTTTTTTTGATTACTATGTTTTTCTATGAATAATGTGATTGTGCATTTGCTCATTGTGGGAGTCAAGACATTATGATTTAATATATTGTATTCTTGAGTCAGGAGAATATAAATGAGAAGAACAGAATTAATATTTTGCATACATTATGTACATTTACATTTGTGTTAATCCTATAAATAGTTAATCCTATTTATCTGAAGGTAGGATTATTTGACAGGATTATTTATGACAGTAAAGACAAACACGTTTGTAACATTTACAAAGATTTTTGAAATGTGGTGAGGTATTGAGTAAATGTGGCTTTTAAATGGAACAACTTTAAGTTACAGCTTTCTCTCTGACTGTTACAATGCAATGACACTGAGGACTGTTTTAAAATAATGATAAATAAAACTTCACCATATCAGAACTTACACTTTTTGTAACCTGTTTTTTGTGTAAATGACACAGATCCCTCTGAAAGTTACTATAGAAATGATATGTGATATGAAATACAGCCAAAACTACTGTCCACTGACAGATTAGTGATTTCAGTAGTGATGGGGTGTAATGCAGCGTAAACAACCGATTTAAATCACACAGTTGTGTTCGGTTTCATAATTTTCACAAAAATAAAGTGAACATTCTCAAATGTCTTTATTGAATTAAGGGACTACACAGATTTGTATGAGTGCCTGTACACATTATATATATATATATGTATATATATATATATATATATATATATATATATATATATATATATATATATATAGAGAGAGAGAGAGAGAGAGAGAGAGAGAGAGAGACTAATGAGATAGAGATTAGAAAATATGGTCAGTGATATAGCTAAGCTTTCTGTAAGAAGATATATTAAATTAAATAGTTGATCACATTTTTTTGTAAATTTATATGAATTTCCATGAAACTATCACAGCACATGTTCCTAAATGTAAATCTGCTTAATGTAAATGTGACATGATGCTGGATGCATGCAGTCATAGACTGCCCTCTAATGGCACACAAAAACATTTTTTACATTTTTTATATGTAACTGAAGTAAGTCTTACTAACTAAAATGACATTCCTGTAACCACCGTCAAGTTAATTGATTTGCTACAGTAACATGAAATACTGTTTTATTCCTCTAATACCTCTATAATACATCTAGGTGTTGTATTTTGAAATAACATCAGCAATTTGTCATAAGGTCAAAGCAAGAGGAATGTTAACAGGGCATTGAAATGCATTTCATTTCAAAATTATAAAAATAATTATAAATTATTTATAGCTATTAATATAGCTATTAACTAAAACTTTGTAATTGATTTTGTTAAATTATGAAATCATCCATATGCCTCGGCAGAAGTGTAATGTGAGGATTATTGAATCTATAAAAAATGTGGTTATTATTTAAATACAGAACTAAGTTGAGATGGAGATGTTATGTTTTTGTGCAGCGCTGCAGCTTGTTGTGTCAGTGTGCATCACGAGCGCAGTAATACACAGCTGTGTCTTCAGTCTGTATGTTCTGTCCTTGTAAGGTCACGCTGTTACTGGAAGTGTCTCGAGAGACAACAAACTTGTTTTTAAGTGAATCTTTTTTATAAATATCCCCATCATAATCAATGGTGTTGATCCATTCTAAAGCTTTTCCTGCAGGTTGTCGAATCCAAGCTGTTCCAAAGTGGCTGCTGCTATCAGTGATAGAAGCTCCAGACACTTTACAGGTGATGGTTAAAGTCTCTCCTGGCTTTATAACTACTGAGCCTGGCTGGATGAGCTCAGTAGCACAGAACACATCTGTGAAAGAAAAAACAAAGAAAATATTTAGAAACATGACAGGTTCAGATGAAGTAATACAGTTTAAACCCAAACACTCACAGGGGGCGAGAGCCAACAGGAGCAATGGAGCTGAAGCGAACATGTTTGTGCTGAAGGAGGACTAATGAGAACCGCTTCATCTCTGGATAAATACAGTGAAAATGGAGATTTGCATAAATATTACAGGGAAGCTGTGTTCTGTGAATTACAGTCATGTGACATTTCCCTACTTGCCAATAATACTTGTAATAAATCTATTATGTTGTTATTAATATTATAAACATATTGTGTTAAATAATTAAATATATCACATAAACACTTACAGTAAATAAAGAATGTAAGTATTTATTTCTCATATGGTTGAGTCACACTTGGAGCACTTGCTCATTTATACAGTTATCTGACCATTTATTACTGTGGCAGCAAGACAATGCAATAAAATTATCTAGCTACACAGCTTCAGGCTACAGTATGTTCACATAAATGAGCAAAATGACAGGAAATGATTATGATCGCTGTGGCCAGTGCATCATGTGTACTTTAGGAAACAGGAAAATATAACTTATTAAAGCTGTTAAAGCCACATTCTAAAGTAACCATCAATGTCCACTCTAGAGACGCTTCTTAATTATCAAGAAATATATTTTATATAACAAACAAACAAATGAACAAATAAATAACTTTTAATTTAAATCACATAAAAGCATTGGACACACTGCACATTCTATTCTGAAAAATGTGTTAAATGTCTTATTAGTTTAATGTAAGTGAAGAAAAACTAATATTAGTCTGTTCAAAACAATAGCAGTTGTGTGTTCATGTTGTGATACAGAATAGAATGTGCAGGGTGTCCAATGCATTTATGTGATTTAATTTAAAAGTTATTATATGGATATGGAGCTTTACTCACTTTTTTCAAAACACTATTATTTTGAACACAACTGTAAATAAATAAATAAATGAATAAATGAATGAATGAATAAATCTTACGTTAAACTGTTTTTTCTTCCTTCAGTTTTATTCAACATGTGAAAATACAGTAGATGTTAAAATTTTATTAAAAGTTTTATTTTGCATACATGATTATAATGTCTGAACTGAATTATTTATTTTGTTGTTGCTGTTATTATTTAGAGGAAATGTCTGATCCTTATTCTGAGACAATATTTGATCTTTTCTCATTTAAGAAAATACTTCCATTCCTACTTCAGCAGAAATGAGCTACTGCCCTCTACAGGTGCAAAAACATTTACACTTTGTTCCTCTTCCCCAGATGTGTTTAGTTCTGAGCTGAGTGTGTGGAGTTTCCATTACTGATACCAACATCCACTTTACACAGATCAGATTCAACAACCTTAATGGATTAACTGTATATTCACCTCGGGACAATAAAAGAAAGGTATCTTGATAATAAATATGAAACATTATGTTGATGTTATTTAATATTTGAAATACAGGGGGGCTTTGGTCCTGCTATTTCATTTATACAGGCATCCCTGGGGACAAGTGTACTGTGATGTAAATTAACAGGGATATTATTGTAGAATAACACACAGAGCTACGTATTGGAAAATATATAATTCGTAATTTGAAAAACTACACTATTTTCACATTTACCATGTGACCTTGATGACTTAGGTTTAATAATTTATTAGCTGCAGCCTTATCTGTTTAAATGCTCTGGTTATCTTACAATTAACTAGAAATAAACAAAACACTTATGTTTTTCTGTGATCAACTAATCAGGGCATAACATTTAGTTTTTTACAAAATGCTAAAAAGCTAGACAATCATGTAAAACAAATATTTCTTACTAAAGCAGCAAGTGCTGTGATCAGAGTGTGTAAGTTACATTTTTATAACAGTGACTCTGACAGAAGTTTTAGCTCCAAGGTTCACAGATAGGTGCTAACGGCTTTATTATGCAAAAGTTTTCCTTTAATTAAAAACAATTAGTTTGAGATTTATATCCGCTTGTCATTTTTAAGCTACACTAGAATCCCCCATTCCACCCCTGCTGTTAAAAAAAAATAACTCTAACTTTTATTCTGAGTAAATCTTTAATGAGCTACTTTTTACTTTTACTTGAGTAGATTTTTATAATGGGAACTTTACTTGTATTTCAGAAAAATTTTACTGAAGTAACAGTACTTATACTTGAGTACAAAAGTTAATTACTCTTTCCACCTCTGGGAATTTAGTAAAAATAAAATTTTTCGTACAATTCTTTAATTCAAACTACTGTTTGTGCATTCTCAATGTCACGAGGAATTAAAGAGGATTTTTATTACTGTCAGAGTTTTTGTAAGGGGAATCCACTGTCCTGTGTCACTGTGTGTCTCGCGCAGTAATACACAGCTGTGTCTTCAGTTTGCAGATTCTGTCCTTGAATTGTTACTGTGTTAGTAGAAGTGTCTCTGGAGATGCTGAATTTATTTTTCAGTTTGTCACTGTAAGCTGTACTCCCACCAGTATAGATGATACCAATCCACTCCAGAGCTTTTCCTGCAGGTTGTCGGATCCAAGCTGTATGATAACTTGTAAGTGAATATGAAACCTTGCAGGGGATGGAGAGACTCTGGCCTGGCCGGACTGTCATGGCAGCAGGCTGAGTCAGTTCCTCACTGTGCACATCTGTGGAGAAAAAATGCATTGTGATATCTCACACAATATAAAGTATATCACACATATATTATCATTGTGGTAAATAAATAAATAATATAAACACTCACAGGATGCAGCTGCCAGCAGAAGCAGTAACGATGTAGAGAACATGGTGTATGTTGTTTGTAATAGGGTCTTCCCTGTTTTACAGGTTTAACAAAGACTATTGCATTGCATAAATAGTGATATTCAGCACTGATGCTTGTATTTGCATATCTGGTGATTATGGGAGGATTCACAAATACAGTAAATATTTAGGAAGTGTAAAAGAGGTAGGTTCAGATAATTTGCTATGTAAAGTACGGATTTCACACACACACAGACACACACACACACACACTCACTCTCTCACACACACACACACACACACACACAGACACACACCCACACACACACACACACACACACACACACGCACACACACACACAAACCAATGCAACTTCGACAAAAGTTATGCTATAAAAGGGTTATGTTATAAAAATAAAAATAAAGTTTTATGTTATAAAATGGTTACTGCTAACAGGCTGAAGTTACACTGCCAGTCCAAACAAAAGTCACCATTTGGATGTAAATAACCACTTATGATTCTTCAATTTAAATAACTACTGTAGCGATTAAAATGTTTTAGCTGCAACACTTCTTTTAACTCTAAAATATACAGTATAGTGAGAAGATTCCTGTTAGAACCATGTTAGAAAATATATCACATAGTGGTGATAGAGATAGAGATTTCAAAGAGGGCAAATTAATGTCATGCATTAAGCAAAGTCAGCAACTAAGGAGATTATAGTTTGTACCATATATAAACTATATTATAACTATAACCTGAAAGGATATTGATGCATTAGCAACTTTGTGGGGGGAAAATGGTTGGAAAAAAATCATTATGCGTGATTGGAGTTCATTTAAAAACTTGGTGTAGTTGTATCAATAAAACTAGTAGTAGAAGCTATGTGTCATAAAAGTCCAGCGTTTCCACATGCACAATGTGTCACACAATTTATTTATTAATATTTAAAGCTGATATAATGGAACATTTTTTTTTCTTTTTTAGCTTTTAATGCACTTTGGTTATGGCAATCATAAATAGTTTTTTTTTTTACCAGCATCTTTGTTCCCCTGCCTTGAATTTTAGACAAAAAAAGCAAAACTTTTCAATAAATTTTATAGAGTAAAGACCTCAGAACATGATAGCCTAATTACATAATTATCTTCTAATATTGTGATGCTGCATGTATTTAATAATTACAAATTAAGGGCAACAATAATTCTGTCAATTGTATTATCATTAATATTACTAGTAGAAGTGGTTATGTATTTTTATTTTTGTTTCTCTTTTTCTTTTTTGTGGGAAATTTGACAATAAGACACATTCTTAGTGTTTAGTGCCTTACATAAACACATTATAAGAAAAGCTGTGCAGTATTTATCCATGCATATGAATGAAATCTGTTATTAACATTAAAAAAAATGATTTTTATATTGAATGCAATTTTAAACAGATTTTGAACAGCTGATTGATTTGGTTGTGTCACTGTGGTGCAGCGCAATAATACACAGCAGTCATGTGCAGTCATGCAAGTCATCTGCAGGTACGCCATGTTTTTGTAGTTGTCTCTGCTAATTTCAAAACATTCCTCAATGTGTTTGGCATATACTGTTTTACTGGCATTATACCAGATAAGCCCCATCCATTGCAGTGCTACTGGCATAACTACCAAAGTTTAAGTCACCCAATTTTAAAATATATTTGACATTCAGAATAAAAATTCACTAATGAGGCTGATTAGAAGCAGGAATAATGAGAGTGAGTTCTACACGGTAAGTGTTGATGAGACTTGACCACTCCACTCAGCTCAGCTGCACATACAGTAAGTACTGCATGGACACACAACATTCTGTATTTGCATCATGACATCATGAGGTTTCAGATCACCCTGCTGATGACAGAGGGGCTGCATTATAACCTTTAAAATGTCACATATCACTAGTGAATCTATGTAGGGAGGAACACTATCATAAATAATGCAAATAATGAAAAAAATTTTTTATTATCTTAAAAATATGTATTTATTATTGTGTTATATTTATTTAATATGGTTAGGTATTGAGGTAATTTGGCTTTAAATTGAACAAAACTTGGTTGATATCAAAATGGCAAAAAAAGTTATACAAATATATGTGGTATTGCACAGTATATTGCACATTGGTATTGCACATATATTTATCGACAGTAAGAAGAATGTTTAGCTGTTCATGAGGTAAATTGCCTGGGGAAAAAAAAAAAATTCCTGTGTCAGACTGTCCTTGTGTTCAGTGCTCTATAGCGTCGACCCGACGGCAAAAGTTCAAAGAGAAGGTGGCTTGGGTGTGAGGGGTCCAAAGTGATAGTCCGAGTCCTATTCTTCACTCTGGATATATACAGTTCTTGCAGCATGGGCAGGGGAGTGCCAATAATTTTTTCAGCAGTCCGGACCGTGGTTTGTAGTCTTATGATGTCTGCTTTTGTAGCTGAATCAAACTAGACAGTTATTGAAGTGCCCAGGACAGATTTAACGACGGCTCAGTAGAACTGTGTGAGCAGCTTCTGTGGCAGGTTAAACTTCTTCAGCTGGCAAAGGAACTACAATCTCTGATGGGCCTTTTTAACAATGGAGTCAATGTGAATGTCCCACTTCAGGTCCTGATAGATGGTCGTGCCCAGGAACTGGCATGACTCCACTGCTGTCACAGTCCTGTTCATGATGGTGAGTGGGGGAAGTGCCGGGGAGTTTCTCCTGAAGTCCACGATCATCTCCACTGTTTTAAGCATGTTCAGCTCCAGGTTGTTGTGACTGCACCAGACAGCCAGATGCTCAACCTCGCTTCTGAATGCAGACTCGTCACCGTCCTGGATGAGCCCGATGATTCTAGAGTCATCTGCAAATTTCAGGAGCTCGACAGTGGGGTCGAACAGGTGCAGTCGTGGGTGTAGAGAGAGAAGTGGGGAGAGAAGGAATCCCTGAGGGGCTCCAGTATTGGTGATGTGGCTGTTGGACATCTCACTGGCTGCTGCCTGTCTGTTATGAAGCTAGTGTTCCAGTGACATATACAGTAGAGCTAGGGACAGAGAGCCGGGTTACTGTAGTTTGGTCTGAAGCAGTTAACTGTTTATAGATGAAAAGTCTATAAACAAGACCCTTGCATAAGCCCCTGGTTTGTCCAGAAGTTAAAGGATGAAGTGCAGCCACTTATTGACTGCATTATCCACACACCTGTTTGCTCTACAGTATAAGCAAACTGCAGGGGGTCCAGTAAGGGTCCTGTGATGTCCCTTAGATAAACCAACACCAATTTTTCAAATGACTTCATGACCACAGACGTTAGGGCGACTGATCTGTAGTCATTAAGTCCTGTGATTTTAGATTCTTTTTGGAATAGGAATGATTGTGGAATGTTTACAACGGGTGGTTGTCAGAGGTGATAATGGTGGCGTAGAAACAGGGTCAGGACAGGAGTGTGATGTGAGACTCTGAGTTTCAAATCTACAAAAGAACTCTTTAGGTTATCAAACAGTTGTTGATTCCCTACAGAGTTAGGGGATGGCGTCTTGTAGTTAGTGATGGTTTTCAGGCCTTTCCACACTGAAACAGGGTCGTTTGCGGAAAACTGATTTTCCAGCTTTTCAGGGAAGCTTCCCTTAGCCGCTCTGATTGCCCTTGTTAGTGTGTTCCTGGCCTGGTTGTACAAGATCCTGTCCCCACTCCTGTAGGCATCCTCTTTGGCCTGACGAAGCTGTCTGAGTTTTGCTGTAAACCATGGTTTGTCACTGTTATATGTTAAAAATGTCCTGGTAGGGATGCACATGTCCTCACAGAAACTGATGTAGGATGTTACAGATTGTGTGAGCTTATCCAGATTGGTGGCAGCAGCTTCAAAAACACTCGAATAAGTGTAGTCGAAACAGACCTGTAATTCCTGCTCTGCTTCATTGGTCCATCTCTTTACAGTCCTTACTACAGGCTTAGCATTTACGTAGGTGATAACGGATAGCAGGGATTATTTTGCAGTCATACTGTGTGTAAGGAGGCTGGAAGTTCAATATAACAGATGCTGTGTTTAAGTTAATAGTGAGTCCAGTTCATTACTACATGTGATTAACAGATCATGCGTTCTTAACAAATACTAAAAGAAATATTAGTTTTTAGAAATATAGCCAGAAATCTGATTGAGACTAGAGGTGTGTATTGGGACTGGAATGCATATTAGTTGGTTAAGGAACTGTTGAAGCCACAATTCACACCATGAACTGGTAATTTTCTTCCATTTTATTTGCATCCTCCTATTTTTTATTTATTTATTTATTTTTTAATCATTAGCCTTTAAGCTTAAAGAACAAGCTGTGTGTTAAACACAACACTTTGTTGGACACATGATGTATTAAACTGACTTCACTGTTCATTACATATGCTGTAAAATTAACAACTATATGAAGTAGCTCAAAAGTACATTATTTTTAACCCAATTCTATTATAAATACTAAAAGTTATGCATTCTCAGTGACCCAGGCCGTTAAATTATATTTTCAATGGATGACAGTTAAAGTTTGACTGATTTGTTTATTAGATGCATTGGAAGGATGTTTCTTTCACATGTCATTGAGTTTTTGTAAGGGGAATCAGCTGTTCTGCATCACTGTGTGTTTCTTGCGCAGTAATACACAGCTGTGTCTTCAGTTTGCAGATTTTGACCTCGAATTGTTACTGTGTTAGTAGAAGTGTCTACTGACATGCTGAACTTATTTTTCAGTTTGTCACTGTAACTACTCCCACCACTATAGATATGTCCAATCCACTCCAGAGTTTTTCCTGCAGGTTGTCGGATCCAAGCTGTATAATAGCTTGTAACTGAATATGAAGTCTTACAGGTGATGGAGAGACTCTGGCCTGGCTGGACTGTCATGGCAGCAGGCTGAGTCAGTTCCTCAGCGTGGACATCTGTGGAGGAAAACACATGGTGATGTCTCATACAATATAAAGTATCCAACACATATTATTATTATGGTAAATAAATTAATTATGTATGCTGCACATTTAGTGTTATTTAAGTAAATAAATGTATTTGATGAAACACTCACAGGAAGCAGCTGCCAGCAGGAGCAGTAGAGATGTAGAGAACATGGTGTGTGTTGTTTGCTCTGGATCCTCTCACATCCATCACATAAATAGAGTGATATCCATCCCTGATGCTTGTATTTGCATGTCTGTTGACAGTGGGAGGATTCACAAGCACAATAAAACTTTCTAAAATATGTAAAATATTGCAAAATATGCAAATGCAGAAAAGTTACTATGTACAGTAGAGTAGGAATACAATTAACCAATAAATAGACACTGTGGATATGATAAAGAAGCAGGACACACATGCTTACCCACACATACATACAGTACAAACTACAAAACAACTACAACAAAAACTCTATAGTTAGATCCTTAAAAAATAGAAGGTAAATAATGCTGCTAATAAGATTATTAATAATGAGCGACAAGTTAAAATGATTATTAAGGAACATCACATCCTGGGGCTGATGGGTAGTTTACTGTAGTGTACCTGTAGTTTTGTGCTTTTTGGCACTACAATGACATGATGTCACATGATTGCAAACCTGAACAGTAAAAAAAAAAATGTTATTTGAATAAATTCTTTAGAATCTCAAATATTTTGAGTGAATAGAGAATCCAGAGACAGTACAGGGCAGAGTGACTGAGTCTCCAGGTCTCTTCACTATGAATCTAGAGGAGGGACTGTCCATAAGAATCTAGAGAAGATTTATTCTTTTTACTAATTTACATCACATAAAAAATAAATGGCATTGATATAGAACATCAAATGTAATGTAAAAAAATGAAAAATTATGTTTAATCAGTGAAGTCAGTAATAATACATCATGTGTCCAACAAAGTGTTGTGTTTAACACACCGCCTGTTCTAAGCTTGATAGAAATAAACCACAATATTCCAAAAGTAACCTTTTCTGTGTTTAACTACATTCAGTTTTAAAGTGTTTGGGAGTATTATCTATCACAGAGCTCATTGGGGCCTAGAATTATAGGGCAAAGCATCAATGCATACAGTATCAAAAATCTGTATCAAAAGTTTCATTATGCAGTATGTTTCCTTACTTTAAGTCTAATACATTGAGGATGAATAATCAGAGCTCATTTTGTGATTATATCATGCATATGTTTTTGTATTGACATTTAATATGAATGATTACTAAGTGTGTGTGTGTGGTAGTTATAGTGATATATAGGTGTCTTCAATCATACAATTCAATCATGGCGTAATAGTTAGCCTTGCACCTACAGTGTCAAGGTTAAATTTCCGCTTTGTGTCTGTGTGTATGGAGTTTGCATGTTCTCCCTGTGCTTGGTGAGTTTTCTTCTGGGTACTCAGGTTTCCTCGGACAGTCCAAACACATGCAAATTAGTCTAATTGAAGTTTTCAAATTGCCATTTGTTTTTCACATTCAGTTTGCCATTTTAGATTATTGAGTGTTTTTAATAATCGCTGTATGTGCAAAAGCTTATGGTTACATAATTACTCTAAAAGATAGTTGCTGGACATATTTTATGCAATAAATAAATAAATAACATTGTAATATATACAGTACTGTGCAAAAGTCCTAGGCACCATATTACATGGTGTACCAATTTTGTTATATATGTTTATCATGCCTGCATAATTAAGTACAAAATGTTTTAGTATTTCCATATATAACTTAAAAATGAATAAATCAATAACATTACAGGAAAATAAATGCATGGCTATAAAGAAAAACAACTATAGTACAAGACAGACCAGTTTTCAGATGGAAACAAAAAACCTAATGTATGCATAAAAGTAGAGAGGAGCAAGTGTGACAAAGTTACCAGAAGACTCTCATATTTTCCAGGTTAGGTTTTACTGAGCTTGCTGGAGAATATCAGTTCTTCTGGTAATGTATATGTGAAATATGGTGTGTGTTGTTTGTATTTGGAACTCTTCACAGAATTTTAACAAAGAACAGTACATCATGTTCCATTTTATTAAAACAGCTGTTTTATTTATCTGTTGTTGATGATGATGATGAGAATATTTAGTATTTAAATCATGATTTTGCCTAAGAACAAATCCATGAATAAAGAATGGTACAAAAACATCATTCAAAAGCATCTTTTCCCAACCATCCATGAAGAGTTTGGTGATGAACAATGCCTTTTACAGCATGATGGAGCACCTTTCCCTTTGGCAAAGATCTAACGAAGTGCCTCAGAGAACAAAACACTGAAATGTTTGGTTCATGGTCAGGAACGATCCCAGACCTTATTCTCATTAAGAACTTTTAGTGAATCCTCAAGAGGCAGGTGAACAAACAAAAATCCACAAATTCCTCCAAGTATTGATCAGGCAAAAATGGACTGCCATCAATCAGGATGTGGCCCAGAAGTTGACTGACAGCTTGCCAAGGTGAATTTCAGAGATCTTGTAAAAGAAAGGTCAACACGGCAAATATTGACTCTTTGCATAAATCCAATTTAATTGTCATAAAAAGCCTTTGACACTTATAAAATGCTGGTAATTATATTTAAGGATACAATAGTACAATCTTATAAAGAGATCTAAAAAGACTTTGTGAAAATTATATTTGTGTCATTCTTAAAACTTTTGGTTTTAAGCTCTAGTAGCGCACCAGTCAGAGTGAGTGTGCATGTGGTGTGTGCTTTAAATAGTCTACTGAACTAAGCATAAATCAGTTCGAAAAAAAAAACAAAACAAAAAAACAGTTTGACTAACATTTTTTTAATTCATTGTAAGCTTCCTGTGACTTCAGGAGAGAGGAGTTAGCTCTTTCTGCTTTCTTCAACTGCTAATATAAACACTAAATAACATGCAACATGATAACAGGTGCAGTACAGTACATGTCAGGAGATGGTGATACTGCAAGCACAGCACACAGCAGAAAGCAAAGCGAAGCAAAGTAAAGCAATAATAAGAAATAAAAAATAAACCTGGGTTTTCAGAAGCAAACAAACAAAACACATGACAGACTCAATACTAGACACAATACAAGACTAAACTAGAGCTTAAATAATGTTAATGTACTAGTACCTGTTAATGGAAAGTAACAGAGTGTGAAAGTCAGCTTCAAAATCCCCACACCAAACATGGATTCATGGTGTAGAGCGCCCTCCAGGGGTTATTCCTGACAGTACCACGCATGCATTAAAACATGTACAGTACAAATTTGCACTCGACGAACTAAATTTGAAATCCTACTGTACACACCAGGGTAAAGAAGTATATTAAAATAAGTTAAATGGAAATAAAAATTAGTTTGTTGTATACATCACAGCACCTAAATAGTTGTTTTAATGTATTTTAGTAACAGTGCACTATGCATCAAGCAGCATCAGTGAATCTACTGACACTGTATTCTGTTTCAATGCTATTATGAGGTTTCTGTATCAGGGGTTTTCGTACAGGGATGTTGTTGATCTGTCTAACTGTGGGTTCCCGAGTGCAGTAATACACAGCTGTGTCTTCAGTCTGCATGTTCTGTCCTGTTAATGTTACTGTGCTGCTGGACGTGTCTCTGGAAATCTGAAACCTGCTTTTCAGTTTCTCATTGTGGTAAGTATCACCAGCACTACATATACGTCCGATCAACTCCAGAGTTTTTCCTGCAGGTTGTCGTATCCAGTGTGTACAGTAGTTGCTATCAGTCAATGAATATCCAGACACTTTACAGGTCAGAGTCAGTGACTGACCAGGGGTTACTACTGAGGATGCAGGCTGGATTAGCTCAACACAGTGAACACCTGTTAAAGAAACAATATTGTAAAAGCAAAACACTACAAGTAACGAAACCTCTATTATATATTAAACGTAAAACACTTACAGTGTTCGGCTGCCAGAAGCAGCAGCAGTAGTGATGTAGAGATCATGGTGTGTGTTAAAGCAGAATAAGTAACAGCTCTTGGTTGTCATTACTTAAATGTACAACAGGGAATGACATTTGCATACAGACACTCCTTATCTGAGGGGGATATTAATATATTTTGATTTCCAAACTAAATTTAAGTGTAAATTTAAATTAGATTAAATGAACATACTAGAACATATCAATAGTATGTAATAAAGGCAAGGTTTATTTTTATAAAAAAAATATATATGTAATAAAACTAATCATTAAAGGGGGTATTATAGGGCATAAAATGCAGGTACTTCTCTCAAGTCAAATAATTATGCACCCATGAATGCGCACGGTCATTTTAAGGGACTTGTTGCTCCCATAAAAATGTAACTTCCTGCTTTTAGTTGTCATCCATCAGCATGTATCTGAATTGTGCGAAGTATTCTTATTTACCTAACTACAAGTTAGTTTTAAATTTGTAAATTGTTTTACATTTAAATTATTAATAAAATTAAACAATGGACACTGTTACTTAAAGTTAATACAGTACATTATTGCAGATTGCAAACAGCTCCTCTGTAAATGGCTCCTGGATTTCCTGACTGGGAGACCACAGTCAGTCTGGATCAGGAACAACATCTCCAGCACCTCACTGAGCTCTGACTAGTAGCTGGTGAGGGAACAACTAATTATAGCATTTATTACCTAAATGCTTATACTAAATACTTTATCAAGAGTATTCTGTCTGGCTGTATCACCACCTGGTATGGTAGCTGTAATGCTTTAGATCGCAAAGCTCTACAGTGGGTTATCATACAGCTTGGTACAGACAACCTGCAGAAAAAGCTCTGGAGTGGATAGGAATCAATTCAAGTTTTATTGTCATATACAGATAACAATGAGGCATTATTACCGTAATGAAATTCTTAGACCCGTGTTCCAACTTTACATAAACATATAAAAATATAGGAAGAGGAGCGGGAAAAAAGGGTGGTAAAGGTAATAAGAGAGGAAAATGATACATATATATATATATATATATATATATATATATATATATATATATATATATAATTATGTGTGAGATCAGCACAGCGCATCACCAGGACTGAATTGCCAGCCATGCAATAGGAGGAGGACGCAGTGGATCCTCCCTGACCCCAGCCACCCCAGCCACAGACTTTTCACACTCCTGCCATTAGGCAGGTGGTACAGGAGCATCAAGATCTGTGCCAGCAGATACAGAGACAGTTTCTATCCACAAGCAAGGCTTCTGAACTGCTGACATTCTGCACACACCAATATACACTCACCACAACTACTGGACTCTTAACAATGTCACTTTAAACAATGCCACTTTAAATCCATATTCAAAATACTTCATTGCACCTTGCACTGTTAAATGTAAATACTAAATTATCTTAAAGCTTACTTGCACATACAGATACCTAATGTCATACTGTATATATTCAATTCAATTCAATTTTATTTATATAGCGCTTTTAACAATGGTCATTGTCTCAAAGCAGCTTCACAAAGATGAAAGAAATTCATAAAAAAAAAATAATAAAATAATAATAATAATAATAATAATAATAAAAATCTATAATAATTTGTGTGTTAGAAAAATGTGTCTAGATAATAATGAGATGAATGAATGAAAATTATCTGATGAGCAAGCCAAGGGTGACGGCGACAGTGGCAAGGAAAAACTCCCTGAGATGGTAATAGGAAGAAACCTTGAGAGGAACCAGACTCAACAGGGAACCCATCCTCATTTGGGTGATAACAGATAGAGATGATATAACACCATGTGTGTTATGCAGCTGAAAGTACAGTACAATATAACAGAAATTCTTTAAATTAACATGAAGTCCAGTTCAGCATAGGGATGAGTCAGTAGATGCAGAGGGCAGATGGGATCTGGCTCACTGGGAGCACAGGAGCAGGATGTGTAGCTCCAATCATAATAAGGCAGAATTTAGCTGGAGCTGGTCCTTCTCTGGATGCCTCAGGATCCTCACAGGGTTGGCCTTTGTCTACTGAAGCTGGTACAATCTCCAGATGCCTCGGGATGGGTACAAAAGTACAGAACAGATGGAGAGAATTAGCGTAGTTGCCATTCAGGATAGATGTACTGGAGTATGAGGTTATGGGATGAGTCACGCGTATGCCAGATTAAAGAGATGCGTCTTGAGTCTACTTTTAAACTGGGAAACTGTGTCTGAGCCCCGAACACTGTCTGGAAGGCTATTCCAAAGTTTTGGAGCTAAATATGAAAAGGCCCTACCACCTTTTGTAGATTTTGAAATTCTGGGAATTACAAGAAGTCCGGAGTTTTGTGATCTTAAGGAGCGTGGTGGATTATAGCGTTTTAGAAGACTGGTTAGGTATGTGGGAGCTAAACCATTTAAAGCCTTGTATGTAAGTAATACTATTTTGTAATTAATTCTAAACTGAACAGGTAGCCAGTGCAGGGATGATAATATTGGGGTTATATGATCATATTTTCTGGATCTAGTGAGAACCCTGGCGGCTGCATTTTGGACTAACTGAAGCTTGTTTATTGAGGATGCAGGACAACCACCTAGTAATGCATTACAATAGTCCGGTCTGGAGGTCATGAATGCATGAACTAGCTTTTCTGCATCAGATACGGATAAGATGCTCCTAAGTTTGGCGATATTTCTAAGATGGAAAAAGGCTGTTTTTGTGATATTGGAAATATGATTTTCAAAGGACAAGTTACTGTCTAATATTACGCCCAGGTCTTTTACTGTTGAGTTAGTAGTAACAGTACATCCTTCTAAACGCAGGCTGAATTGTGAAAGCTGTTGTGTGCTGTTTTTTGGGCCGATGAGTAATATATCCAATCTTTTATGTCCTGGACGCACTCGGTTAATCTAGACAATTTAGGTATTTCGTCTGGTTTTGTTGAGATATATAATTGGGTATCAACAGCATAACAATGAAAACTAATCCCATGTCTTCTAATGATGTTACCCATGGGAAGCATGTATATTGAGAACAGCAGAGGTCCTAAAACTGACCCTTGTGGGACCCCATATTTCACTGGCATTACACCAGACAGTTCTCCATTTAGATCTACAAAATGGTATCGATCAGACAGGTATGATCTAAACCATTTTAATGCCTGTCCCTGAATACCTATGTGTGTATATATATATATAGTTACACTGCCCAGTCCAAACAAAAGTCACCATTTGGATGTAAATGACCAAATACTTACTGTATGAACCTTTGATTTTAATAACTACTGTAGTGATTAAAATATTTTAGCTGCAACCCTTTTTTTTAAACTCTAAAATATATAGTGAGGAGATTCCTGTTTCTTATACAACCATGTTAGTGGTGCTAGAGATTTCAGAGAGGTCAAATTTTTGTCATGCATTAAGCAAAGTGAGCAACTAAGGAGATTGCTGAAATGACAGGAATTGGGTTACAAACTATCCAACATATTATAGCTATATATACCATCTATAAACTATATTATAACTATAACATAAAAGGACATTGATGCATTGGCAATTTTGTGTGTGGGGGGAAATGATTGGATTATGCATGATTGGAGATCATTTAAAAACTTGGTGTAGTTGTGTCATTAAAACTAGTAGTAGACGATCACAGCTATGTTTAATAGTAAAAGTCCAGCGTTTCCACATGTACAATGTGTCGCACAATTTATTTATTAATATTTAAAGCTGATATAATGGAACATTTTTTTTTTAGTTATTAAATCACTTTGGTTATCGCAATCATGAATAGTTTTTTACCAGCATCTTTGTTCCCCTCTCTGTCACACCTGTACCACCACAGTCCGGGGGAATAACATCTGGTTCTCCGGACTACTGAGCCGCCACTTTGTCTTCGCCTAGTGTGTCTATGTTGGTATGTCTCTCTATCGCAAATTGCGTTCATCTGTGTCTCTCACCTGTGTGTCTCTATTTAGGCCAACCGAACCCGTAGTGTTTTGTCTGTTCACCATTATCCTCGCGTTAGTCCATGTGTCTCCTAAAAACACACTGTGTCTCCTTGTCTCCTTCTCAGGACTGAGCAGAGTCTATAGGGTCGGGGTAAGGCCTGTTAGGACAGGCTCATTTAGGTCAAGGTCAATGCTGAGACGCCAGGCACGTTCAGTGTGAAGGTTTCGCGACTTCTGTTATATTCTACGACTCATCTTCTTTGTTTGTTTTATGCCCGCCTGCAGACCCGGCCTGAGGAGGCCACGTTAGGTGTTTGTTTGTTTTCCTGTTCCTTTTATTTCAGTTATTTGTTGTCTGGTTTCCTGCTGAAAAGACTTTAAGTAAAAAAAAATAAAAAAAAGAGTGTATCACCAAATACCTGCTTTTGCGTCCGCTTACTCTTCCATAAACATGACACTCCCTTGAATTTTAGACGAAACAAGCAAAACTTTACCAAGAAATTTCAAAGAGAAACGTCAGAGCATGATAGCTTAATTAAATAATTATCTTCTATTTTTCTATGTATTATTATTATTGATAGTAGTAGCAGTATTGGTTATATATTTTTATTTTTGTTTCTCTTTTGTTTTTTTGTGGGAAATTAGACACGTAATAGTGTTTAGACACGTTCTTAGTATTTAGTGTCTCACATAAACATATTATATATAAAAGATGTGCAGTATCTAGCCATGCATATGAATGAAATCTGTTATTAACATTAAAATAGATTTTTATATTGAATGCAATCTTTTTTGAGTAGACTTTGAACAGCTGATTGACTTGTTTGTGTCACTGTGGTGCAGCGCAATAATATACAGCAGTCATGTGCAGTCAAGCAAGTCAGCTGCAGGTACACCATGTTTTTGGAGTCTTAGGCACCATATTATATGCCGTACCAATTTTGTTATATATGCTTATCGTGCCTGCATAATTATGTACAAAATCATTCAGTATTTCCACATATAACCTAAAAATTATTAAGTTAATAACATTACAGAAAAATATATGCATGGCTGTAAAGAAAAAATATATATAGTACAAGACAGACCAGTTTTGAGATGGAAACAAAAAACCTAATGTACACTCCTGGGATTTGCATAAAAATAAAGAGGAGAGAGTGTGACAAAGTTACCTAAAGAACTCATATTCTCCAGCAAGCTCAGTAAAACCTAACAACTGTTTTCTTATAAAACTGCACAAGTCTGTGTCTAAAACTCTTGATTTTGTAAGGGTCCTCCACTAGAGGCCACTGTTTTTATTTTGTAGTTTTTGTTGGCCGACTCAGTTTCCCAGCAGGCACCTCGGTCAGGTGATGCGGGTGCACACCTGAACCGAGGTAGCCATCAATCAATCTATAAATAGCTGTTTAGACTGGGAAACTGGGTCAAGCATTGTTGGTATCACCACTGTCATTTATGTGGGCATTTTGGTTTGTTCTGTTTTGTTATCTGTTTCGTTTGTACTTTGATTTTAGTTGTGTTGACTTGGGCTCTCTTATTGGCAATGTTTCTGTGTGTCTGTGTTAGTGGAGCTGATTCAGTCCTGTCCTCCTGTGTTCTTGTGTTTAGCTAGAGCAGGTAAGTAGGTAGGTGTGTGTTTGGCTAGGAGCGTGTTTAGCTAAGATGCTTCTAGCCATAGCCCCTCTGTGTCTCTAGCTGTCCTGTGTTTCCTACCTCCCTAGTTGCCCAGTGTGCCTAGCCTTTGAGTGTCCCCGAGCCTAGCCTTTGAGTGTCCCCGAGCCTAGCCTTTGAGTGTCCCCGAGCCTAGCCTTTGAGTGTCCCCGAGCCTAGCCTTTGAGTGTCCCCGAGCCTAGCCACTGGGTATCCCTTGTCTGTGTTTCTGTGCCCCTATTCCCTAGTGTGTTTAAGCTATTAGGTAAGTGTAGCTTAGTGCATGTTGGGGCTAAAGACATGCTTGGCTAGGTGTATGTGTAGCTAACTGCCATGGTTAAGCTCTGCTTAGCCATGTTTAGCTAAAAGCCATGCCTAGCTGATTGCCATGTCTTTAGCCCTCGTCCCGTCCCTCTCTTGGTCTCTAGTCTCTACGTGTCTCCCGTTTCTCTCTAGTGTCTCCCGTTTCTCTCTAGTGTCTCCCGTTTCAGCTCCACGCCTCGTTTGTGTCCTGTTTTGTGTCTCGCCACAGGACGTGTTTTGTGTCTCCCCCTGCCTGTGTCTCGCCACAGGACGTGTTTTGTGTCTCCCTTTGCCTGTGTCTCGCCACAGGGCGTGTTTTATGTCTCCCTTTGCCTGTGTCTCGCCACAGGGCGTGTTTTGTGTCTCCCCTGCATGTGTCTCGCCACAGGGCGTGTTTTGTGTCTCCCCCTGCCTGTGTCTCGCCACAGGGCGGGTGTTCTGTTCCCCTGTCTGTGTCTCGCCAGAAAGCCCCTGTTAGCACAAAGTTAAGTATTGTTTGAGTTTGTTTGTTCCTTTGTTTGTATCTTTGTTTATACTTTGTGTTTAACAATCATAAAAGACTCTTTTTGGTTACACCACCCCTCTGCCTCTATGCCTGCTCCTTCCGCCCACGGCGTTCAACACCTGCCTCAACACCCCGTTCATGACAGATTTAAAGCAATGTTTTCATTCCAAATATTGACTATTTTATTACTCTTTATAGAATTTTTTTTTAAGCAGAAATGTTTTCAAAAGCAAGAGTTTCAATTACTGATACCAACCTCCACTTTACACAGCTTAGATTCAACATTTATGGATTAACTGTATATTCACCTTATTATTGTGTATTTACCGTATATTAGTACAACACATAATTTACTTCTGAAGTCAAAGATGAAATATTATGTGATATTATTTGATATTTAAATCACAGAGAGGTTTTTGCCCTGCTAGTTCATTTATAAAAATGTTACTGCAACTCATGTTGGATTTAATAAAAAAATTAAGTTAGCTGTTGGGCATTCCTTTTTCAAAAATAAATTAAAAAAATTGTAATTGCATGAATTGTGTTTATTTTTAAAGTGTTTTTTTTATATGTATCAAAAATTCGTACTTTTAGATTGAATTTAAAATAAAGAAAATTACCAGTTTTATTTGCAACAGGGCACTGGTGGCTCAGTTGTAGGTGTTTCATCTGCCATGTGAAAGGCCCGGCTGAGATTCCCAGCCGGTGCCCAAACCTCCGCCACTGGATGCAGTAAAATAGAAGGGTCGTGTCAAGAAGGGCACTTGGCGTAAAACTTGTGACCACCAACAACTCATTTAATTTGCAACAACTAAAAAAAGTTCATTAACTAAAAGATGAATTATAATTGCTATTAAATAGAGTTAGACTACTCAGTAATAGAGCAACTAAAGAATGAGTACAACAAACTCAAAAACTGATAGTTTCTGTTAAATTAAAATTGAAAACATCATTACGTGAAGAAATTGATGTAACTGATTACCTTAAATTTTTTGAGTTTTGCCAACTTTACAGTGAAAGAGTTTTAAGGAGAATACTTGTTAGCCTTTCCTATCTAATAAATGCTTAATGAACAATTTTTAACACTGATATATCCAATCCAGTTTTTCCTGCAGGTTGTCGGATCCAAGCTGCAGCAGGGTTAGTAACTGAATATAAAACATTGCAGGTAATGGAGTACAGTATGTGTCCTTATTTTTGAAGATAGCACCTATTTTAAAAAAATTCCCAACGTGTTGATTTGAGCTCCAGGTAATCCTTCGGCGCTCTGCGCACATGTACACACCCAACGCTGCCTTACCTTGTAAAGAGCTTCTGAAAACTACTGCTGGCTGTGATGTCTCTGTATGCTTAATGACAGTCTTAATATGTCTTCTGTTTCTCTTAAATCCATAATAATTTTGGAGAAAAAAAACCCCTAAACATCTGGTTATGTTATTTCGACCCAGCAATTGGTTTGTTCTTAGGCAAACTTTCTGGATTCTTCATATCTGACTGGATTACGCTCGGAGCACTCTGTATTCTATGTAAGTTTATGTGATTTTTTTCCACAAATCCACAAATTTGATCCACAAATTCCTCCAAGTTTTGATCAGGCAAAAATGGGCTGCCATCAATCAGGATGTGGCTCAGAAGTTGACCGACAGCTTGCCAAGGTGAATTTCTGAGATCTTGTAAAAGAAAGGTCAACACGGCAAATATTGACTCTTTGCATAAACCCAATGTAATTGTCAATAAAAGCCTTTGACACTTATAAAATGCTGGTAGTTATACTTAAGGATACAACAGTACCATCTTATAAAGAGATCTAACAAGACTTTGTGAAAATTAATTTTTAGTTTCTAAAAACTTTTGGTTTTAAGCTCTAGTAGCGCACCAGTCAGAGTGAGTGTGCATGTGGTGTGTGCAGTACAGTACAGTACATGTCAGGAGATGGTGATACTGCAAGCACAGCACACAGCAGAAAGCAAAGCGAAGCAAAGTAAAGCAATAAGAAATTAAGAATTAACCTGGGATTTCAGAAGCAAACAAACAAAACACATGAAAGACTAAATACTAGACACAATACAAGACTAAACTAGAGCAAAAATAATGATTCAAAAATAATATGCTTAACTTTCTGTACCTGTTAATGTAAAGTAACAGAGCGTGAAAGTCAGCTTCAAAATCCCCACACAAAACATAGATTCATGGTGCAGAGCGCCCTCCAGGGGTTATTCCTGACAGTACCATGCATTAAAACACGTACAAACTTGCACTCTACTTACCAACTAAATTTGAAATCCTAGGGTAAAAAAAGTATATTAAATGGGTTAAATGGAAATATAAATTAGTTTACTGTATACATCACAGTACCTGAAAAGTTGTTTTAGAGTATTTTAGTAACTACTGTATGCATCAAGCACTGACACTGTATTCTGTTTCAATGCTATTATGAGTTTCTGTATCAGGGGTTTTTGTACAGGGATGTTGTTGATCTGTCTGACTGTGGTACTCTCTAGTGCAGTAATACACAGCTGTGTCTTCAGTTCGTATGTTCTGTCCTGTTAATGTTACTGTGCTGCTGGACGTGTCTCTTGAAATCTGAAATCTGCTCTTCAGTTTCGCACTGTAGCCAGTATCACCAGCACTACATATCCATCCGATCCACTCCAGAGCTTTTCCTGCAGGTTGTCGTATCCAGTGTGTACAGTAGCTGTTATCAGTCAATGAATATCCAGACACTTTACAGGTCAGAGTCGGTGATTGACCAGGGGTTACTACTGTTGATCTGGTCTGGATTAGCTCAACACAGTGAACACCTGTTAAAGAAACAATATTGTAAAAGCAAAACACTATAAGTAACTAAACCTCTATTATATAAACGTAAAACACTTACAGTTTACGGCTGCCAGAAGCAGCAGCAGTAGTAGTGACGTAGAGATCATGGTGTGTGTTAAAGCAGAAAAAGTAACAGCTCTTGGTTGTCATCACTTAAATGTACAACAGGGAATGACATTTGCATACAGACAGTCCTTATCAGAGGGAAATATTAATATATACTCAGCAAAAAAAGAAACGTCCCTTTTTTCAGGACTGTGTATTTCAACAATAATGTTGTAAAAATCCAAATAACTTTACAGATCTTCATTGTAAAGGGTTTAAACAATGTTTTCCATGCATGTTCAATTAACCATAATCAATTTATTAACATGCACCTGTAGAATGGTCTTTAATACCTTAACAGCTTACAGAAAGTAGGCATTTAAGGTCACAGTTCTAAAAACGCAGGACACTAGAGACTTGTCTACCGACTGTGAAAAACACCCCAAAAAAGATGCCCAGGGTCCCTGCTCATCTGCGTGAACGTGCACTAGGTATGCTGCAGGGAGGCATGAGGACTGCTGATGTGGCTAGGGCGATAAATCGCCATGTCCGCACTGTGAGACGCCTAAGACGGCGCTACAGGGAGACAGGAAGGACAGCTGATCATCCTCGCAGTGGAAGACCACGTGTAACAACACCTGCACAGGATCGGTACATCCGAATATCACACCTGCATGACAGGTACAGGATGGCCACAACAACTGCCCGAGTCACACCAGGAACACACAATCCCTCCATCAGTGCTCAGACTGTCCACAATAGGCAGTCCATGAGGAGGAGATGCACTGCAGTACTTCAAGCAGCTGGTGGCCACACCAGATACTGACTGGTACTTTTGATTTTGAGCCTCCCTTCATTCAGGGACACATTGTGAAACATTTTTAGTTTATGTCTTATGGTGTTGACTCTTTTAGTGTTCATACAAATATTTACACATTAAGTTTACTGAAAGTAAAAACAGTTGAAAGTCAGAGGAGGTTTTTTTTTTTTTTTTTTTTGCTGAGTATATATTTTGATTTCCAAACTAAATTTAAGTGTTAATTTAAATTAGATTAAATTACCATACTAGAAAATATTAGTAGTATGTAATGAAGGCAAGGGTTGTTTTTTATAAATAAAAAAAAAAAAACAATAAAACACGAGTTAAATAATTATGTACCCATGAATGTGCATGGAAATTTTGAGGGACTTGTTGCTCCAATAAAAATAAAACGTTCTGCTTTTAGTTCTCATCCATCAGCATGTATCTGAATTGTGTAAAATATTGTTATTTAACTAACCGCAAATTAGTTTAAAATTTGTAAATTGTTTTACATTTGAATTGTTAATAAAATTAAACAATGGACACTGTTACTTAAAGTTAATACAGTACATTATTGCAGATTGCAAACAGCTCCCCTGTAAATGGCTTCTGGATTTCCCTTACTGGGAGACCACAGTCAGTCTGGATCAGGAACAACATCTTCAGCACCACCTCACTGAGCTCTGCCCAGTGGCTGGTGAGGGAACAACTAATTATAGCATCTATTACCTAAGTGATTATAGGAACTAACCTGTTTTGAGGATGTTCAACAATATTTTATGTAACTATGCAAAGATACAATGTATAAAGTTCTGTAACAAACCACTAAGGGTTTCATAGAACAGCTGTATTTATACTGAAATTACACACTATTCACTAATTTGGTGAATTTTGGAGGTGATTGGTTCCACTGGATTTTAGTTCCATTATCAGAGTAAAGAGAACTGAGTACAAATGCATGCCACATTTTCAGAATTTATTTGCAAAAAAGGTTAAACTATTTATCATTTTTCTTCCACTTCACAATTAAGTTCCACTTCATTGGTCTGTCACATAAAACCCCTATGAAATACATTTTTGACGTTTGTGGTTGTAGCACTATTCACATTCTGTGCTTTTAAATGAATGCACTTTGTGATGATATGAAATTGTACAATTTTGCTGTTACTAGAATAGTTATGTACTGTATACTGGTTTAGTTTACACAGACCACCCTCTCAGTAACTCAATTCTGTATTAAGAATCAGTGCTGCTTCACATGTATCATAAAAATACTTGAACACAGAAGCAGAGGAGCTCAGTGACAGTAAGATGGAGTTTAAAAAATTATAAACGGAGGCTGTATTATTTGGAGATTTATTTTTTTCAGTTTACATGTCATGAACAGTTGTTCTCTCACCAGTTTCACTTTTTTTCTTTTAAAAAATAATAATGCAAAAATATGTAAAATAAATTAAAAAAATCAACTGAGAATCTGCAATGTGTGAATTCAATGGTACTGAATGAGACTCATGAGAATGAACTTTGTATGGTCATTTCTTAGCAGTTTATTTGTTTCTGCTGTCTTCAGCTTTTTCAACTATTGGACCTCAAAATATGAGAATGGACTGTGTGTTAAAGACAGTGTGTTTAAGGTCCTTTGCCCCAGGGACTGTGGGTGGACTGAGTATCAGCATTTAATTTCTGTATGGGAGAATGAAAGGACTACACATGCTACTGCTGCACTTTCACTGGTGACAAGAGTCAGCCTTCACAATCTACTTGCCGAAGAATGTCACTGCATTTGTTGCTAAAGTCCCCGAAGAAAGCTGCACAGATGTCAGACTTCACAGGGACTCACGTCTTAGGCCTTACTGAAAGAGGAATGGGCGGGGCCAGATGATCATGACTGCAAGAACCGTGTTGAAGAATAACCGTCTACCAGCTGAGCACTGTGTTTGGATCTGCATGTGCACACCCTCACTATTTCCTTCCCAATTTTCTTTTCTCCCTCCTTAAAATCCCTTCCTTATCCCCATTTTTTCTAATAAAATGACCATTTTTCCATAAGACCTCATCTCATGTCTGTGTTTCTGTGGTGCGCCATGGGTTAAAGATCTTACAGTTGCTTTGAGGAGATGTTGAACATGTGTCGGAGTTTTTGTAGGGAGGCTCCGTTGTTCAGTGTCACTGTGTGTATCTTGCGCAGTAATACACAGCTGTGTCTTCAGTTTGCAGATTCTGTCCTTGAATTGTTATTGTGTTAGTAGAAGTGTCTCTAGAGAAGCTGAACTTATTTTTCAGTTTGTCATTGTAACCTGTACCCCCACTAGGATAGATAAATCCAATCCACTCCAGAGCTTTTCCTGCAGATTGTCGAATCCAAGCTGTATCATAGGTAGTAACTGAATATGAAACCTTACAAGGGATGGAGAGACTCTGGCCTGGCTGGACTGACATGGCAGCAGGCTGAGTCAGTTCCTCAGTGTGAACATCTGTACAGAAAAGAATAATGTGATCTCACACTATACAGTAAGCTGCATATTATGAACATATTATATTATAATATATAAAACACTCACAGGAAGCAGCTGCCAGCAGAAGCAGTAGAAATGTAGAGAACATAGTGTGTGTTGTTTGTCTTCTCTGTTCTCCAAAATTTAACAGAGACCATCACATCGCATAGGTTAAGCTATTTTAAGCACTGACACCTGTATTTGCATTTCTGGTGTGGATGGGAGAAGATACTATTCAAAATTTATTTAAAGTAGATAAGAAGTTAATTTCACGAAGGATATGTGTCTTTTTTTCTCTTTAACAAATGTCTCTTGTACATGATAAACACCTCTAACAACACAATAATACATTTGGACTTACATGTTTTTTCGTGATTCTATGTCTTATCATAATCCTTAGGGTTTAATTCACAGTGAATTGTGTTTTACAGCTTTCAGTGGCCACAACAAACAAAGAAATATTGGAACTTTTCTGAAGCTAACTAATCAACAACTAAATTGTACTAAAAACAGCAGGGAAATTTCTTTGTTATAAAAGCAAAGAAAAAAAAATTGTGCAAATTAAAAAAAAGGACATTACAGTGTATAAATACAAAATAATACAAAATAATAATTGCACTTTCAGACGAACAAATTGCACAAGTGAGATTATTTTAAAAGACTTAGGGCCCTAGACAGGGTACCAATCCATCGCAGGGCACACAGACGCTCATTCACACACTAAGGGCAATTTTCTAATGGAAATTCTAATCTTTATGTCTTTGGATTGTGTGAGGAAACCAAAGTACCCAGATGAAACCCACAAGCACAGGGAGAACATAGACCCCCATGCATGCAAACCTGATGTGGGAATCGAACATTCGACCCTGGAGATGCAAGGCGGCAGTGCTAACCACTAAGCCACCGTGGCACCTTTAGTTTGTTACTTTACTGTAAAAGGTGTACATTGCTTTACTGTATACTGTACATCACAGCTCGAAGAGACAAGTCTGTGGCCCGGAGTAAATCCAATACGCCTTACCTTGCAGAGCCCCGCCAGTACTCAAGTCTCTCAGCAGGTCAGCCTGGTAGGCGTGCAAAACCGCCATGGTGTGCAATGCGCCTTCCTGACCTGCTGCCTGAAAAGCTTTTCCCTCCAGAGAAGATAAAAAGTCTACACAGCTTGAAAGGAAGTAATAGCTTTTCAGGAAGGATGATGTCCCAGAAGAGAGATAGCCTGGAAGCGTCTCTTCTAACTGGGTGTCATCATATAACTCCGCGTTTCTACCTCAATTATATTTAAATAAATGAACAAATTGATGGCAGGAAAACACGGGATGAATACAGCTTACTCCATGAAAGGGTTAACTCATATGGAGATTGCTAAGAAAAGGGGAGAGAGCGTCGTTGAGGCTCCGCCCCCGGAGTCTGCCGTCTATGTTTTTCATTTATTTATTTATTTATATATATATTTTTTAGTGCTTAGAGGCTATTACCATCTTCGCGGAAGCAAGAGAGGATGTTTATCCTTGCCCATTCACAAGAAGCGCAGCGCGCGCTTGAGAGCCGACAGAGGAATTTCCCGATCCGATGAGAACGCGAAAGAAAGGAGTTTTAAATCCGTCTCTCACTGCTCTGCCGGATGCACGAGTTTAAGCCCCGGGAATTGGCGGCGGCTCGGAATGCGAGGCGCGCGCGTGGCACTTAATCGGAGCAGTAAAGTGTAGAGATCGCCCTCCGATATGGATTATACACACGGAGGGACATCTCAATTAAACTCTGCCATTATTGGTAAGTTAAACACTTATTTTTGCTGGTTAGACACACACGCTCACAACTAGGTGAAGAATGTTTCCGGTGCTGTGTCGAAGTTGGTTCCCCCATCAGGATGCGTTTTTTTAGCCCCACCCCCGTAAAAAGGGCACAGGGAACGCGCATTTAGGAGAAGGCTCGCCCGCGAAGGGTTATGCGCGGACCACTGAGCTTCTACGGAACGCAGTAAAGGCCAAAAAGGACTGTTAGCGTTTTTAAATCCCCTGACGAACTCTAGCCATCAGGATGGGTTTCCCTTGTTATCTTGGACATATTTAGAATGATGAACCTCGGCTGAGTCACTTGTAGGCTGTAAACATGTCAGTATTTTGTCTGATATTTCATATCAAATATGCCTTTTCAGCAAAACCATAATGCCAAAATAGAGACCCGTCAGATACAGTCTCAAGACATTAATAATAATAATAATAATAGTAATCATTATTATTATATATAAATAATAATAATAATGATTACTATTATTATTATTATTATTTATATATAATAATAATGATTACTATTATTATTATATATAAATAATAATAATTATTATTAATATTATTAATTAATAATAATAATAATAACTATAATAATAATAATAATAATAATAATAATAATTATTATTATTATTATTATTATGCGAGATAATTAGCATTTTATCCGTGTGATGTCAATTCACTAGGTCACATCTATTTGAATAAACCCAAACTGCATATGAAAGAAATCAGCAATCGTCGTGGTCCATTTCTTTATATTAAATATATACTGTATTTAAAAAAAATCCCTTGATAAAATAGCATAAACAAATCATGGGTAGTGTATACCAGTAATTAAATATAAACAATGCAACGCATGTACTGACATGTTTACAGCCTACAAGTGACTTAGCCGAGGTTCATCATTCTAAATATGTCCAACATAACAAGGGAAACACATCCTGATGGCTAGAGTTCGTCAGGGGATTAAAAAACGCTAACTGTCTTTTTGGCCTTTACTGCGTTCCGTAGAAGCTCAGTGGTCCGCGCATAACTCTTCGCGGGCGAGCCTTCTCCTAAATGCGCGTTCCCTGTGCCGATTTCACGGGGGTGGGGCTAAAAAAACGTATCCTGATGGGGGAACCAACTTCGACACAGCACCGGTTCACTCCTATTTATAACCTGCAGGTGCGTCCTATCAGATGACGTCACCTGACCGAGGTTATAAAAGCCAAAAAATTTGGCGTGTTTGGTACACACATGCTTCACAACCGGCAACATGACAAGATGTTCCCATAGCGTTTTCACGCAGCTTCTCGTTCCTGCCTTTTCAGGGAACAGGGTTACAGCAAAGTAACCCGAGACGTTTACTAGCATCTCTCTGAATTTCTATTTGAAATAAAACTCACAGGATAAAGCTGCCAGCAGCAGCAAGAATGACAGAAACATTGTTTAACTAAAAGCAGCGCTTTATTTTCCAGAGCCCACAGTGACAGAGGCTATTTCTATTTTTCTATATATGTAGCTGTATGTATATATGTATCTTGTCTTGTCCTGTCTCCGCTAGCCAGCTAACTACAGTATGCCTCTTAGTTAGCTAGTTTTAGCTCTTCTGTTAATTTATGTTGTAAATTTATGTTGCATGTAGCACCTTGGTCCTGGAGGAATGTTGTTTTGTTTCACTGTGTACTAACTGTATATGGTTGAAGTGACAATAAAGCCTACTTGAACTTGAATGTGCTAATTAATCCAAAACAGCATCTGGCAGTTTTATATTTAATGCTGTAAATGATCACTCAGTTGTTAAATACAAATAAAAGCTGCAGAATAAGCCCTGGTAGATTTTATTATATATTATACTATTACAAGAGAAGATGGAGATTTGCATAAATATTAGAGAGAAGCTGTGTCCTGTAAATCAGTGTGACAGTTCTCATGTGACATTTCTCTACTTGGCATCAGGCCATCGTTTGTATTTATTTATTTATTTATTAGTCATTATATTACCTAATAATATTTTCAACATTAAATAATTGAATAGAAATACTTAAATAAAGGCAATTATTACTTGTAATAATGGTTAAGTCAATTTAAATATGAACACTAGCACTTGCCTATTTATACAGTTTGTAACGCTTGGATTTATTACTATGTACTATGCTACGGGGTCGAGAATCAAAATATGGGCTTGTAAACTGCATTTACGGTATTGCGCAACCAAGGCGGGACAATATAAGACGCAACACAAAAACAATTACTAAACCAGACCAATGTATATTATACAAAACAAACCAACAAACAAAAAAACAAGGTGCCTAAAAAACCAATATATACAAAATATATACAAATATAAACGAAGGTGTGGAGTGTATGCGGGTGTGTGAGTGTGTGTATGATAGGCCAGAGTCAATGATATTGTTGTGTGTGAAATGGTGTACGGGAGAGATGGCTCGGTCTCACCGGTCAAGATGGAAAGTCCGGGAGCACGAGAAAACGGAGCGAGAGATGAATTGTGAGTGTCCAATGGGACCCTACGTCGCTTCCGGGTTCCCTCACCTTGAATGTGCTGGAAAAAACTCTACATAGTGGTTTGATTCCTGCACAATGGACACAAGCTCTCAGACAAAAAAAATGATAAAACTCTGGACAAAGGTAGATGTAAGCACATTACATAAGATTGTTCAGGCAATGACTGTCTCCTGTGAACAAAGCTGAAGGCAACTGAACAAAATAGTAAAGCTTGCAACTTCTGCAAAGTTTTTTTTTCTCTAATTTTTCTGTTTTGTTTTTTCTTTTTTTGAGTCAACACCTGGAATAAGTCATAAAAAAATATTGTGACTCACAAGTTGACAGTTAATTTATTTGTGTAACTTTTTCAATACATATACTGTATTCAGAAGTTAACAACTATCGCCCGGTATCACTTCTCTCTTTTATTTCCAAAATTCTTGAAAGAACTGTTTATAACCAAATGTCTCTTTATCTCTTACAGAACAACCTTAATGATCCCAACCAATCTGGATTTAAACTGGCACATTCTACAGAGACTGCCCTTCTTTCAGTCACTAGAAGCTCCATGCTGCTAGATCTGCTAAACTGTCATCTGTCCTCATCCTCCTGGACCTGTCAGCTGCATTTGACATGGTGAACCACAAGATTGTATCTATTCTTACAAGCCTTGGAATTTGTGGAACAGCGTGGCAATGTTTTGCTTCTTACCTAGAAGATAGGTCATATGAGGTAACATGGAGGGGATCTGCATCTGGCCTACGTAGACTCTCTACTGATGTCAGTACTTGGTCCTTTTCTGTTCTCCCTCTATACCCGGTCTCTTGGTAAGGTCATATCATTGCATGGATTGTCATACCATTGTTATGCAGATGACACCACACTTACTCTCTCCTTCCCTCCCTCTGACACTCCGGTTTCCCCGGATCTCAGCATGTCTGGCAGACATCTCATCCTGGATGGCTGCTCATCAGCTGAAGCTCAATCTCAGTAAAACCGAACTGTTGTTTATCCCTTGTGACTCATCCCCATGTCAAGACCTTGTGATATTCCTTGACAACAACCAAATCACTCCTTTAGCCACTGCCCGCAATCTTGGGGTAACCGTGGACAATCATCTGTCATTTTCCTCACACATCGCTAACCTTACTCGCTCTTGTAGATTTCTTCTTTACAATATCAGAAGAATTCGCCCATTTCTTTCTTCACAGGCTACTCAGGTGCTTGTTCAGTCCCTTGTTATTTCAAGACTGGACTACTGCAACTTACTCCTGGCAGGCTTGCCTCTGTCCACGATTTGTCCTCTGGAACTGATCCAGAATGTAGCAGCACGTCTTGTTTTAACCTTCCCAAGTTCTCCCACACCACCCCACTCCTCCGCTCCCTGCACTGGCTTCCTGTAGCTGCCCGCATCAAATGCAAAACGCTGATGCTTGCCTACAAAGCTAAAAATGCCCCAGCACCCACTTACCTATCTGCTCGAATCACACCATGCACTAACCCACGTTACCTCCGATCCTCCAGCACTGCCTAAATTGGTAAAAATGAACCTAATATGAGCTCCACCCTTTTAGTAAATTCACATTGAGATCTTGCTAAAAACTGTACACCCATCAAATAAAAACTTAATACTCTGCTATGCCAATATTTGTATCTTGCATTTTTGTGAATTGTGGCTATTAAATCGTATGCTTGTCATGATTCACAATGCACAATCATGATGCCAAAACAAGAAAAAAGAAAGAAAAAAAGGAAAGAAGGAAAGAGCAAGGCTTGCTACTTTTTCCTTACCATTTCATTAAACAGTGAGGATTATGCAGCCTGGTTTAGTGAAACACTGATATAATACGTCTGTAATGTCTTACTGTAGCTTCATAAAAGTGTTGTGATTAAAGCTTACTGTATTTATTTAATGTTATTCTCAGGAAAACATGCTCTGACATTTATTACACTTTCTCAGCCGTTCAAACCTCAACATGCTGGGCGGATCATGTATAAGTAGAGAAATAACGCCTTTTGTTAAAACAAAAGCATAATTTTCCTACATTTCTAATGTGTGTCAAACACGCCAAATTTTCGCATACAGATGTGGTCATTAAGACTGCGCGTTTTCCCACGGGATGCCTCAATTTAGCGCGCGGCGCGCCGCGACTTGCCGTAAGCAACATTCGGGAATTTAAATAAATGTGTTGTGCTTCACTGAATATCCGCCAGATGGCGCATGGAAGGACTTTATTTAAACGCCGGACCAAGTACTGTACAACGAAGAATTGTGTATAATTACTTAGTCTAAAACAATATTGTTCCCAATGCTGAAGCAAACATGAATTTAATTTTGCTTTACAACAGATCTTTCATGATAAATGTGTGTATATGTGCTTCATATTTTTTTCATAATGATGAAATGAGATGCCCAAATTCGTGCTTTAAAATTTTTAATAAGTTTCTTATATATTTTTTGTAATGTTTTAACAGGGACAAAACAGTAAAAGACATGGCAATGGTGTTGAAATTAATTAAATTTCCTGATAGTAGGCTATCTGATAGTCTTAACTATGCGAATGTCCTGATTCGTGAATATGCCAACATATCTTATTTAAAACGTAAAAAATGTGTCGACATCATCAGAAGACATGAATGAACTATATATATTATATTATTAAGTAAATATTATTTTATGACCACAAGCTTCTTCTGGCATTTTATAATAATCATCATATTTGCTGTTTGTGTCCAGCATTTAATAATTATTTCATACATTATTTAACCACGGTTGGAAATAATAGCTGGAATGTGATGTGATTGTGAATTCATGACTAAAATAAAGCAGTTTGTCTTTTGTAAAGTACTTTCACTTTACAAAAGGCAGCATTTTTATAAAGCGTTTTTTAAAGGCAGCGTTTTTATGTAGGTTGATAAACGTGTGTTGTACAGTATATACACCGCGACAGCGCGCGCAGTTACTCACTTCTCACCTTTCATGTAGGTCTGCTCGGACTAATTCGTTTTAAACCCCTCAAAAATGTGTGTGTATACAGCCCCAAACCTCCATCAGTTATTAACAATAGCATCTATTTAGAAAAAATGCCCCAGTGATTTCGGAGCTTCAGGAAATCTCCCGGAGCTCTGCGCATAACACCGGGCCAACTCATGTCGGAAAGAATTTATAAACGGTTTCTAAACGTGGGCTATTGTTTTTTTTTTTACTTATATTTGTTATTTTAATTTAAATAAGGTTTGGGCTCAGGACTTCGATTCGGCATCGTGATTCTCCTCTTTCATTTACTCCATAGTTTTAATCAGCGCTCAGCCGCATGCATAAAGTTTTCCAGAGCGCACCGGCAGAAGTAGACTAATTATGAACGCGTCGGGAAAAACAGCAAGCAGACTGACTCTGACCATTTAAAAAAACTTTTGCGTTCATTTTCTGACGCGCTCAAGTTCACCAAAAACAATACAGAGCAGCGCAGCTTATTTGCTTTCAAACATTTATAAAATCACGTTTTTTCGTTATTGTGAGTGCACTTAAATAAAAGTTTAGTCTTATAAAGGCATGTAGTCTTATATAGTTTTATTATATAGTTTTTGCACATTAATCGGAGTCCTCATCTGTTACATTTTTGAGGACAATAGTTTTTTTTCAGCCTGTCACGGCGTGCGCCAAAATCAATATCGCTCCTCGCTCACTAGTTAGGCGGCCTCTCCTTCAGATATGCGAAGAAGCGGGGCTGCAGAATTAGGCACGAATAGTGAAGAAGAGCTCTCCTTGCTAAAGATCACGGGCTTCCAATCCGCGCTATAAAATACTCGGGGTTTGTTGGTTTACAGTGGATTTTACTACGCGGTGTGAATGAGACGTGCGCACACAACGCGGAAGTGCGGCATGCAAACGGGCAATTGGAACGCGCCCCAGAGACTTCAAAGAAGAGCCAGCGCGAGCGGACGGAGGCAGGAGCTGCTGTCCGCGGATGGCCGTCGTACTCGTATTTTATAGCGCAGGGTGCAAGCCCGAGATCATTGGCATGGATGAGCTATGTCCAGCTCTGTACCAGCATGTCATGTGGGCATTATAAGACTAAAAAGTGGCAGCTGGCACGCCTAAAAATAGACGCAGGTTAATTTTTTTATAGTCTAAATTAAAATCCTCCTCTTTAGTGCCTCCTATTCCTATTAATCCTATTGTTCTTTTAGTGTCACTGCGTGTGCTTACAATGCCAGACAACATTCAAATGCAAATTATTCACTCTCCCCAAGTGTGAATCAGCTGTTCTCACCTATACATATTAACCTATACGTTCTCACCTAAAGTGTTTAGGTGAAATTCCACCTATACAAGTGTGACAAATATGCAAAGAAAAAAAAATAGGGAGGGGCAAATACTTTTTCATGGCACTTCACATGTAGTCAGATTGTTCCATTGGGCTGAAACTGTAGCAGGTGGAGTTATAGCACTTTTCAAATCACACTTACTATACACTGATATGAATAACTTTGAATGATAAATGCTACGTTAATATGATCTCGGGCTTGCTCCACATTATAAAAGCAAAGCGCGAAGATGGAGATCAGGGAAGTACGTGATGTGGTGGAAAATAGGCAGTGGCGGTTCTACACTAAATTGCTCCGCGGGCGAGACTCCCTCCCGCCCCCCTTCAGCGCCACTTCTAACCAACCAAACCCCCTGTCTGAAGTCTGCTCGGTCTTGTTAATTTGTTTTAAATCATGTTTGCTTCAGCATTGGAAACAATATTGTATTAGGCTAACTTTATTAAAGATTATACACTCTTGTATTCTTTGTCCACACACGTGGGCATCTTTAAATTTTTTAGATATTGATCCTTTCTCGATGCAGCGAATTTTCTGAGCAAATTAATAATAATTTCCATGAATGAAAAGCAGGAAGAAGAAAAGGTTACGCGAAAATAGGAAAAAGCTTTAGATGTAAATGCTGTGAAATGCTTCAAATGAACAGATTCTGCCTATAACAGGTCAGGGACAGTGAGGCTGGACCCAGCAGCGCACCACATCCCACATCATAATACATGCTGATGATGACCAACACGTCTCCCCTCATCTACCAGAGCCAAGTAAAAAGAATGGCAATCAAACAGAATAAAATTAGTAGCAGCACTAACTTGTGCTAGTTATTATGATGGTGGTCAATATTAATTGAAGTAATGTTTCTCAGCATTATTTCGTGTTAATATTGACTACCCTAATAATTAAAATAAGTAACTAGTTTACTAGCGTGAGCTACTGCTGCTACTGATTTTATTTCAGCTTACCTGTTCAGTTTTATTGCCATCCTTTTAAAATATTGTCTTTATAGATAGATGTTTGTCTTGATGTTCTTTTTTTTCATTTCTTTGACCCAATATATGTTCAGTGATACTTCAAATAACATGTTTAAATAGCATTGATTTCTGTATTGTGTTATATTTTTTATACTAGTAACTGGTGTTAAAAATGTATCTCTACATTAATGAGCCAATGTATTATGGTGTGGGCTGCTGTGGGCCAGGAAGTCCAGGGCCACTTTTTGGTCCCAGTCCGCCCCTGTAATAACGAATGGAGAAAGCGCAGTCAAAGCCCGGGGATTCTGTGTTCCGCGGGGGCCAGTTGTGAATAGCTGACACTCAGTGACAGCCAAGTAAATTGAAGCGTTTTTGTTGCTTTCCACGTGGTGTGGCGTTGCTTAAATAATATCCGTATAATATCCGTATATACTATAAAATCGTCCAGACCCTGGTTCGAATCCCGCTCTGGGTGAAAATGTAATAAATGTGAATCCTTTGTTTTACACTGTTTGCTTATGATAATCATTAAATTACAGCAACTGTGAGGTGAGTGCTAATGTGTTTCATAGCTTAGGAAAAAAAAAATTCTCAATTGCAAACATGCATTTAGTACTGAAGCATAACTTTATAATGTAAAGGCTATATCGTGGTATTTTAGCAAATTTTGAGCACTGGCTGGGAATCAAACCCGGGTCTCCCGCATGGCAGGCTAATCACCTACTACTGAGCCACCAGTACCCATCTGCGTTTAAAGCGTTTATAGGCTAATGTCATACATCTTTGTAGTCCTTTTGCACACGCGCGGGTGCGTTACAATAATAATAATAATAATTAATTTGGAGAACTACTACTACTAATAATAATAATTCTGAATGAAAATAAAGAATAAATACATATCAGTTTGAGCTTGACACGTTTATGAGCTCTGTCGCTTGCCGTCAATGGGCACCTAAGAGACATAACATTTTTCGGCTTCAGTAGACACACAATACTTTAGACTGAAACACGACTGCCCCCTACAGGTATTGAAGGGCATTTTCACAGCTTGCCGCGCACACTCGCGGCAAGTCGTGGGATCCCTTTTCCGAAAACTTGCGTTTTTAAAGGCCAGATCTGTATATAACCTCGGTCAGGTGACGTCATCTGATGAAGCGCACCTGCATGTTATAAATAGGAGTAAACTGGAAACATTCCTCAGATTTTTTTGTCTTCAAAGGACCGAATATTGTGTTTGCGTGTGATGTGTGCAAGCGAATTTAAAAATATTAACTCACCGATATGGTGAAGTTTGTTAGGAGATCCATGCCTCCGGTCTTTCGGAGCGCGGTTTTCCACACCGTTGTTTTGGCGCATTCCTGGGTTAAACGGTGCAATCTGGCAGACGTGCATGAGACGGGAATTCCCCTTTCTCTCGCGTCCTCGCCGGATCAGGAAGTTTTTCGTCCACTTCTCAAGCGCACTCCGGCGCTTCTTGTGAATGGATAGGAAAAACTTACTCCCGCTTCCGCAGGTAAGTAACGCATGCGATTAAGCGATCGCATTTCGTATTTGGCCGCGGAAGCGGGATTTCCCCAAGCGCTCGAAAAAAAAAAAAAAAAATGACAGGTTGCTGTCGGGTGGCCGGGGGGAGGAGCCTTGCATAAACGGCGCTCCCTCTCTCCCTTCTTTCTTGGCAACCTTCATGACGAGTTAACTCTTTCATGGAATAGCCTTATTCATCCTGTGTTTTCGTGCCATCATCTTCAAATTATCCGAATGTTGTTGATGCGAAGGCGTGGTTATATGATGATGTCCCAGTTAGAAGAGACGCTTGGGCTATCTCTCCTGGGACATCATCCTACCTAAAAAGAAGCATACACTCCCCACCAAGCCGTGTAGACTGACATCTTCACTGGTGGGGAAGAGCTGATCAGGCTGGTGCTTTACTGCACACCATGGCGGTTTTGCAGGCTTACCAGGCTGACCTGTTGAAAGACTTGAGCACTGGCGGGGCTCTACAACGTCGTTCCTGGAATTACACTGAGCCACAGACCTGTCTCTTCGTGCAGACGGTCCATGCTATCGACTGTTTATGGCTGTGATGGTGTTCCGCAGAGTTACCTGTGGCTGAATCAAGGATAAGGATTGTGCATTCCTCCTTGATGCCCCATCTCGCCCTCTGGCCTGTTTGGTGATGCTGTTAATGTCGCCACTAGGTTCGAGGCGAAATCATATGAACAAGCCTTCGGGAAAGTCCTTCCCCGCCATGCTCAAGGGTCGGGACTGTCAGCCACCCGGCCCCGACCGAGTCTGACTCTCGACGCCATAAAAAGCGTTCTCTTTCCTGCTCAAAACACAACATTTTGGGTGTCACCTAGGATGCGATCGCAATGCGGGCACAGGGGTCTCCTGCGCGTGTCAAATCCATTCCAACACCATGAAGGAAACCAAGCGAGGCCAGAAAGTGACTCTTCATTACTTTCAGATATTTTTAGGTCTCATGGCAGCTGTGTCCACGGTGAAACCTTTGGGCCTCTGCACATGAGATTGTTTCAGTTGTGGCTAAAAACAAGGGGATTATACTCAGGGCCAATCCTCAGGGGCAAATAAGGGGTACGCACCAAAGGGTTCGTACCCTTTCTATGTGGTTCAGACCCCGGTTTTTGACTTTGGGTCCCAGTCTACGTGCGTCTTTTTGTCGTCGCAGATGCTAATGACAGACATTTTCCCTCACGGATTGGGTTGCGGTTTTGAATGACCATCCAGCCTGAAGGGAGCTGGAGAGGCCATCTTCTCACGTGGCACATTAATTGCCCCGAATGATGGCTTTAATTTGGCCCTGAAACTTCTCCAGCAGTTGAGAGGCTACCATGCCTTAGTGCGAGTGGACGGCACTAGGGTAGTCTCGTACATAATCGCCGGGGCAAACTGTGCTCGCGCCGCTTGAATGAGCTAGTGCACCAGTTCTGCTTTGGGCACAGGGCGAGTCCCTGTCCCTCTGGGCGATGTACATTTTGGCCCATGATCGCCAGAGCGACCCTTGACCCTCAAGATGTTTTTTCTTATAATCACTTTTTTGGAGATCTGCAGGCTTCCCTTTCTGCCTAGACTTTGCCCCTGGGCTAGTCAGAGCTATTCAGCATCCTCACCCGAACTATTTACATTCTTGACCATGCCCCCAGTTTCCTCTAAGCCTTTTGTCCTCCGCCTTTTACAGCTCCGGAGCAGGATAGGTTTCAGCTACTATCTTCAGTACGCATTCTTCAGATTTACGTCCACTGCACTAGCTAGTGGCGTAAGTCAGAGCAGCCTTTTTCGTCACATCCGGCAAAGATGCTATTGCCCTAGCCTACGAGGCGCGGGGTCTCACTTTGCCTCGAGGAATCAGGACTCATCCAACCAGGGGGATTGCCTCATCTATTCAAATTCAAATTCAAATTTTATTTGTCACATACACAAACATACACAGTACGAAATGTGGTGAAATGCATTATACGACTGCCATTGACCCTAAAAGAGAATTAAAGTTTACAAATAAGAAATAAATATGAATAAAAGAAATACGATAGAAATTAAATAAAAAGAATAAATTAAACTAGGAAAAATAGAACTAAAAATAAAAATAGAAATGTGCTAGGAAAAATAGAACTAAAAATAAAAATAGAAATATGATGTACAAAAATAGAAATATACTGTACAAATTGAAATATACTGTACTGTGTGTGCAAATATGCATAGAACAAAGTGTCTTTGTGCACTGGTCCAGGATGTAAACGTAAAACTGTAAAATGTAGTGTAGTTGTGAAGGTAGGTGTGCAAAGTTATTAAAGTGTCTTTGTGCAATGGTCCAGGATGTAAACGTACGACATGTAGTGTATATATGAAGGAAGGTGAGCGTGTAATTGTCCATAGTGTTCATGGATGTAAGAAGATTGATAGATTTGATCAATTATGAAAAGACTGTTAGTTCTGCATAGTGGTGTGGTTGTGGTTGAGAGACCTTATCGCCTGCGGGAAGAAGCTCCTCCTCAGTCTCTCTGTGCTGGCCTTCAAGGAGCGGAATCGCATCCCAGACCGCAACAGAGTAAACAGTCTGTTATTGGGGTGGCTGAGGTCCTTCACGATCTTCCTGGCCTTGGTCAAGCACCGCTTGCTGTAGATCGAGTGCAGGTCAGGGAGCTCGATGCGGATGATCCGCTCAGCTGATCGCACCACCCTCTGTAGAGCTCGTCTGTCCTGCATGGTGCTGTTCCCGAACCAGGTCGTGATATTTCCCGTCAGGATGCTCTCTATGGTGCAGGAGTAAAAATTCCTGAGCACCTTGGAGGGCAGTCTAAAGTCTCTCAAGCGTCTGAGGTGGTAGGGACGCTGCCGGGCCTTTTTTACCACGGTGTTGATGTGACAGGACCATGACCTGTCCTGCGTGATGTGAACACCGAGGTATCTGAAGCTGTCCACTCTCTCCACTGGGCTCCTGTTGATGACGGGGGTCTGGTAGTTCCTCACCTGCTTTGTACTAAAGTCCACTATCAGCTCCTTTGTCTTACTGACGTTCAGGAGGAGATTGTTTCTCTGGCACCAGTTCTCCAGATTTCCAACCTCCTCCAGGTAGGCCGTCTCATCGTTGTTCGTGATCAGGCCCACCACAACAGTGTCGTCAGCAAACTTGATGATGGTGGTGGAGCTGGTAGTGGCCACGCAGTCGTGGGTGTACAGAGAGTACAGCAGGGGACTCAGAACACAACCCTGGGGGGCTCCAGTGCTGAGAGTGAGGGAGGCTGAGACATGTCCGCCCATCCTTACTGCCTGTGGTCTGCCAGTCAGAAAGTTGGAGATCCACTGACACATTGATGAGCTGAGTCCCAGTTGCTCCAGCTTAGTGGTAAGTGTGGAGGGAATTATGGTATTAAATGCAGAACTGTAGTCGATGAAGAGCATTTTCACATAATTCCCCCTCCAAATGTCCAGGTGAGTGAGAGATGTATGGAGGAGATGAGAGATTGCATCGTCCGTGGAACGGTTTGGACGATAAGCGAACTGTACATTTACATTTACATTTAGGCATTTGGCAGACGCTCTTATCCAGAGCGACTTACAAAAAGTGCTTTAATGTTTACAACATTGGATACATACTTACACTGGGTTAACTAAGTTAATAACTAAGTAACTAAGTAACTAAGAACTGTAGTGGGTCTAGTGTGTCTGGTAGTGAAGAGATGATGAAGTCTCTGACCAGGCGTTCAAAGCACTTCATCACTACTGAGGTGAGGGCTACAGGGCGATAATCATTGAGGGAAGCAGGATGAGGTTTCTTTGGGACAGGAACAATGATGGACTCTTTGAAGCATGTGGGGATCACCGACTGAGATAAAGAGATGTTGAATATCTCAGTGAACACAGGTGCTAGCTGGTCTGCGCAGGCTCTGAGAATACGGCCTGAGATGCCGTCTGGTCCTGCTGCTTTCCTGGTGTTCACTCTCTTGAAGGCTCTCCTCACGTCATGCTCTGTGATGATGAACGCGCTTCCGGTGCTGGCAGTGACTTCCTGTCTGCAGCCGTTAGCGCCGCTAGCATTAGCATCGCTAGCTTCTTTAGCTGCAACCTCGAAGCGAGCATAGAAAGTGTTCAGCTCATCTGCCAGAGACACGTTTGCGTTTATCATACCGGATGTTGGTGCTTTATAATCCGTTATTGTTCTTAATCCCTGCCACAGGCTCCTAGAGTCACTCTGTTGGAGTTGTGACTCTAGTTTCCTCCCGTAGCGCTGCTTCGCCTCTTTCACCGCCTTCCGGACGCTGTATGACGCAGCCTTGTATGGTTCCATGTCCCCCGACACGAGTCCCGTGTTGTAGGCAGCGGTGCGAGATCTCAGAGCGTCGCGGATGGTTTTATCCACCCACGGCTTCTGGTTGGGAAACGTTTTAATAGTCTTTTTTTCTACGGTATCGTCCGCTAGTTTCCCGATGAATCCCACAACCGCTTCCGTAAACATGCTGACGTCACCATCGGAGCTGTTTCTGAACATGTCCCAGTCTGCGTCATCGAGTGCGTCCTGTAACGCAGCCACCGATTGGTCCGTCCAGCGCGCGACCTCCCTCTGAACCGGAACTTCCTGTTTCAGCCTTTGTTTGTATTTTGGCATGAGGAAGATGGCGGCGTGGTCGGATTTACCAAACGGTGGACAAGATTGTGCCTTGTAGCCGTCCTTGACCGTTGTATAGCAGTGGTCCAGTGTCCTTTCGCCCCTGGTGGGGCAGGTAATGTGCTGATAAAAGTTCGGCGCTGCGCGTTTTGAGGTTGTCACTATTAAAGTCCCCCGCCACAATAAGCGCAGCGTCCCGGTGTTGTGTTTGTTGTTGTGTGAGTGCCTCATGCAGCTCGCATAAGGCAGTGTCCGTGTCCGCTTGTGGTGGAATATAAACGGCGCTGATTATGACCGATGTGAACTCCCGAGGAAGGTAAAAAGGACGACACATGATGGACAGTAGTTCCAGGTTTGGTGTGCAGGAGCGTGTGAGAGGAACAACGCTCGCGCTGTTGCACCAGCTGCTGTTCACCAGCTGCTGTTCACCAGCTGCTGTTCACCATTAAACACACGCCGCCTCCCCTTGACTTCCCCGAGTCCCGCGTCCTGTCCATGCGGTGAACCGAGAAGAACTCGGCCGGCTGGATGGCGTGGTCCGGCACCGCTGGGTTCAGCCATGTCTCGGTGAAGCAGAGGAGATTGCAGTCCCGAATGTCTCTCTGAAACTTTATCCTGGCCCTGAGGTCATCGAGTTTGTTTTCCAGTGACTGGACGTTGGCGAGCAGGATGCTAGGCAGAGGTGTGCGGTGTGCACGTGCTCTCAGCCTGTTCCTGACGCCGGCTCGTTTCCCTCGGGGCCGCCGCTTCGCGTCGCGTCCTTTGTTGTCCCTCAGGATCTCACTCGGCCAGCTCGGATCCGGAGTTAAAAACGTCGAATTGTGAGTACATTGTATACCAATAGAAACAAGAGTGTCTTTATCATAACTAATGTACCCCATGGTGGTAATTTTGCCGGTTTTAAAACGCTGTAAACTAACTTAAAAAACAAAAACAAAGAAAAGGTGGTCGGAGCAGTCGTGACGGCAGCCGACCTCACTGGCGCCATCTTGAATATTGCGCTGGCAAGAGGGTTTCCCCTGCAGCAAGTGTGTCATGCGGCAGGTTGGTCCTTTCCGCACACATTTGTGAGATTCTATAGTCTGGATGTTCATGCTACTTTGAGCTTACAGGTCCTCGAGTCAGCCTCCCAGAGATTGTTTTGAGACCTCCTTGGCCTTTGTGCGCACATGCTTCACAACCTTGGGGTCCAGACACTTGCAGTGCGACAGCGTTGATATTCTTGTTCCCAAAGCGTTTTCACACAGCATCGAGTGTAGCCTTAGAAAGGGAACGTCTCGGGTTACTTTGCTGTAACCATGTTTCCTGAAAAGGCGGAAACGAGATGCTGCGCTCCAATGCCGCACTGCCTGCATGACTGGACGTCCTCTTCAGACAAAATTGATCTGAGGAATGTTTCCGGTCCACTCCTATTTATAACCTGCAGGTGCGCTTCATCAGATGACGTCACCTGACCGAGGTTATATATGCCAAAAATTGGCGTGTTTGACACACACATGCTTCACAACCGGAAACACAAAAAGATGTTCCCATAGAATTTTCACGCAGCATCTCATTCCCGCCTTTTCAGGGAACAGGGTTACATCAAAGTAACCCGAGACAATTTGTTCACACAGTGGATGTTACACATTGATATACCGGTTGGATCATTGTGAATTAAACATGAGACTAATTCATTCTATTTGTAATCATATATTAAAGGGCAAAATGTATCTATGATGCTTTTGTGCTGCTGTCAGAATCTTTGTTGTTGTTGTTGATTTAAGGATCATGTTGGAAGCTGGTGCTATGGTGGTACAAGTGTATTGTATGTGTTTGCATGTTGTTCTGTTTTTTATTCATGATTTTTTTGGGGGGGGGAATTAAAAGCACTGTTCAGGGCTTTATTTATTGTTCATGGAATAACAACACAACACACAACAAAATAAAACTTTGTATTTTTGATGAAAGTAGTTTTATGGACGGGGTTTTTGTACAGAGATGTTGTTGATTTGTCTCACTGTGGTCTACAATACGAACGCAGTAATACACAGCTGTGTCTTCACTCTGCATGTTCTGTCCTGTTAACTTTACTGTGCTGCTGGATGTGTCTCTGGAAACCTGAAACCTGCTTTTCAGTTTCTCATTGTAGTAAGTGTCTCCAGCATGACATATGTGTCCAATCCACTCCAAAGTTTTTCCCGCAGGGTGTCGTATCCAGGCTGTACAGTAGCTGCTATCAGTCAAAGAATATCCAGACACTTTACAGGTCAGACTTAGTGACTGACCAGGGGTTACTACTGCAGATCCGGTCTGGATCAGTTCAACACAGTAAACACCTGTTAAAGAAACATTATTTTAATTTAATAAACATTAAAAGCTGTAAATAACCAAAAATCTACTTAATATTAAATGTAAAACACTTACAGTGTACGGCTGCCAGCAGCAGCAGCAGAAGAGATGTAGAGATCATGGTGTGTTGAAATAGAATAAGTGAAAGCTCTTGGTCTTCATTGCTTAAATACGGTGAAGGTGAAGATGGAAGGACATTTGCATAGAGACTTTTCATCTGAAAGGAAATTGAATGACATTTTTTACATGAGAATCTGGGATTTTAAATGTATGATAATGTGGAACACTGTGCCATGTCTTAATAAGCAAACCCACCAGAATATGACAACATTAGGTAAAAAATAAAACATAACAGGTTTACGTTATATGAAACTTACAGTTAGCATGCATTCCGTATTAAAAATGTAATTTTCATCTGAGAAACCACAAAAAGTTACATTTTATGAAAACTAAGTTTTTAAATACTATAAACAGCTGTGTCTTCAGTCTGCATTTTCTGTTCTTGTTAGGTCACACTGTTACTTTAAGTGTCTTGAGAGACAACAAACCTGGCTTGTGAATCATTTTTTTCAATATAACCATATAATAAATGCTGTTGATCCATTCTAAAGCTTTTTCTGCAGGTTGTTGATCCAAGCTGTTCCATAGTGGCTGCTATTATTGATAGAAGCTCCAGGTGATCACATCCAGCTTCCGTCACTACTGTTGAGGTGTTCAAGTATGGAGTGTAATCACCTGACACTACTCTCACTTATGGTTTGCAGAAGTCCAGAATCGGAGCTGGTATAAATGTTACTGGTAAATCTGCAAATCCCAAAATGTGTCCATCCAAGACCACAATAAGCAGATAAAACTGGGCAATCAAAGATAATCTTTTTATAATGAAGATATTCTCAATGAATACTTATAAAGAATTTACAGTACCTTTGTGTAAACAATAAAACAAAGATGTATTACTGAGAGAACCTCAGCCCTATAATCAAGCTCTTTGATTCAGTTTCCTGTTAATATTTGGATAAACAAAAGTTATTCCAGTATGAATTTGCATAAACACCTTTTAACTAACAGATTCTATAATTTCATAAATCCTTCTTCAATTAAAATCTGGCCCGACTGAGCCTCTCAGCAGTTGCCAGACTGTTTAAGCAGAACTGATTGGGAGATATTTAAACACCAGGACGTAGAGGTGTTTACCGATACTGTGCTGTGTTATATAAAAATTGCATGGACTGTGTCACAGTGGAGAAACAAATCCAGGTCTTTCCTAATCAAAATCCCTGGATGACAAAGAGCTACAGCAGTTGCAGAAAGAGAGGAATATAATAATAATATTATATAAAAGCCACAGGACCTGAAGGGGTCCGGACATTTGCTGAAGGACTGCGCAGATCAGCTGGCCAGTGTCTTTACTGATCTTTACTGGATCAAGGACTTTCTCTCAGTACTGTACATACACAGCAGTGGCGGCTGCTAGCTTTTGAAACAGGGGAAGCTCATATTAGGACTTCATCATAAAATTCATTATGTTATTTGTAGGTAAATTCTGCCTAGTTTCCCCTTCCACAAGCTACTTTAATTATATGAACGAACTACCTTTTGTTACATGCCAGTGTGTGTGGCATGTAGGTGTAGAGGCGCGGATGCTGGTCGCGGATGCTGGTGGCTCTTTTTCTCTCTCTCTCTCTCCCTTTCCTGCAGGTGGCCCCGCCCTGATTGGACAGGCGCTGACGTGCGCCAGGATTGGCCGTCTTTGGACCTGCGCGCCTTTTTAACGTCGCAGACGAGAGCCGGAAGCGCGCGCTGTGTGATCTTGTTTTGAAGATGTTTGCTTGTGCTTGTTTGTGTTACAAAATAGAACTGTTGGGTCGCGCCTGTGTTGTGAGCGTATGTGGTGTGAGTTTTTGTTCTCTTTTGTTTATGTTAATTGTTGTAAATATTGTAAATAGTATTTTTGTTAGTGAATTCATTTCTTTTATGGAAGTAGTAGGGGTTGGGTGCCATTTTAGTTAGACCTGTTTTCTTCTGTTTTTGAATGTTTAGTTAGGGAGATAGTTTAGCCCTGTGTTTTTGGTTTAGTTTTCTTTGTAGTTTAGTTAGTTTCTGGGAGGAGATAGGGCAGGGTTTTTGTTTATTGTTTTGGCCTTGGCCCAACCCTGAAGCCAAGAGCTTCCGGTGTGTGCGTGTGTGTGTGTAAAAAAAATAAAAGAGAAAAAGACAGTTCGGTTGTTTAAGATTTTATTATTTATTACGCCCTGGGACCCTAGACCTGGGGACGTAACACTTTACAATGCTGAAACACTGAGCAAAGTCAAGAAGGCTATAATGTGTTTTTTAAAATTATTTAAAGAATATTTTGTACAAACAAAAATGGTTTATATCACCAGCAAACAATAAAGAGTGCAGCAGTTTATCGTAGCACTTCACCTGCAAATCCGCATAGGCAGTGGCAGACTGGCCATCTGGAGTACCGGGAGTTTTCCCAGTGGGCCGCTGGCCAGTGTGGGCCGGCCCAGTCAGTACGCAAATATATAAAAAATTAGGGAAACCATAATATTGCATCTTTTTCCATTAAATTTGGCATAAAATTAATATACCATTTCATTAAACAAAAATCATACCAACTGTCAAACATTGTGGTGGTAGTGTAATAGTCTAGAGCTGCTTTGCAGGTCCAGGACCTGGACAACTTGCCATGATTGATGAAACCAGTGGCGAATAATAAGGGGGGAGGCAGAATAGCTTGGAGTTTGGCGGGTTCCATCTTGATGGCTGTTGGCCTGAAAACAGATCCAATGTGGTACGGAACTCACATTTTTCAGCTTTGTCGAACAGGTTGGTTATCCAAGTAGATGGAGACTGATGAGTTGAGGAAGTCACTGAGTATGTCATTGATTGGGCCTGAAAAACTGCAAAAGCATTAGTGAGACCAAACAGATTGACCTCCAGGTATTCATAATGTCCCGTAGGGGTGTTGAAGGCCGTCTTCCACTTATCCTCCTGAGCAAAACTGACAAGGTGGTATGCGTTGCTTAATTCAAGTTTGGTGAAGATCTTATCTCCCTGATGAAGTTCAAAGTCGGTTTCCATTAGCGGAAGGCGTAACTGGTTCTTCACAGTGATCTCGTTTAGGCCCCAATAATTTATGCAGGCATGAAGGAAGCCATAATTTTTGCCCCCCAAAAAAAACAGGCCCCTGCGGGGGGGAAGGAAGGATGAATGATTCCCGCTGTGAGGGACTCCACGATGTATTGGTTTATGGCTTTGCGTTCCTTGGGCGACAGGGAGTATGAGCAGCCCATGGGGCGTGTGGTACCCGACAGCAGGTTGATGGAACAATGTTCGATGTAGTCGGTGGGGAGGAAGGTAGAGAGCACGAGATTTACTGAAAACCTCCCTGAGATCATATTATTCAGAGGGAATGGCCATGAGATCCAGCGGTTCCTCCAAGAAGGAAGGGTTGAGGCGTGACATGGTGGCAGCCTGTTGACAGGTTGTGGAACATGATGGGCTCCAGGTTAAGATTGAGTTCCTGGTCAATCTGTGGGTTGTGAAGGTTTAACCAAGGCAAGCCCAGGATGACCATGGTGTGGGATCTCCCCATGATAAAAAGCAGGGTCTGCTCTGAGTGGTTTCCTGAGACTCTTAGGCTGCGAAGAGGTGTCCTGTGAGTGATGACCGGGAGCGGACTCCCGTCAATGGTCTGGACCTTGAAATTAGTCTCTAGAGGCAGCAAGGAAATTTCCAGAGCCTTGGCTGAGGCTCCATTGATTAAGGTTGCGGTCAGTATCCAATTCGATCAGTGATTGCACCAGGTGGGTCTGCTGTCCATGGGCAAAGAAGTTGGGGAGAGCAACTGGCGCTGACTCTTTTTGGTGTTGTGCCCTTGATTGTTCTCTGGTGAACTTGAGGACATCTCCTTTTTACTGGGCAGTTTTTAACTTTTTAGGTGGCCCGATTGCCCACAGTAGAAGCAGACTCCCTCCATTTGGCGGTGAAGGTGTGTGGAGTTTCCATTAAACACTGTGTGCTTAAATCCTGAAATAATCAGTCGAGGATTTGAGACTGGTGTGCAGATGGGGAGGAAATGGGGGCATGGGAAAGGACACATGAAGGACTAGGGAAAACAAAAGCACATGGGGAAGGTGACAGCGTGGAAAAAGTGGCAGACAGGACATGAATCATAACAGTTATTTTTATGACATAGTTTAATTTAAATTACTGTTTGTATATTTTTTAGTGACCTGTTATATCTTCATTTCAATAGACCAAAGGAATAGTAAGAATGAGATGTTGATTAGTTGCTTTGAGAGGATGTCTTATCAGATCAAAACTATAGCATAGCTCACAATTGAATATGAAACCTTACATGTGATGGAGAGACTCTGTCCTGTCTGGACTGTTATGGCAGAAGGCTGAGCCATTTTATAACCATGGACATCCGAGGAGGAAAACACACTCCTATATTTTACACAATAAACAGTTTGCTGGAAAGCCATTATTATTGTAGTAAATAAACATATAATATTATATTATATAAAACACTCACAGGAAGCAGCTGCCAGCAGGAGCAGTAGAGGTATAAAGCAATAGAGATGAAGAAAACATGATGTGTTTGTCTTCTCTGTTTGCCAAAGTTTAACAGAGAACATCACGCCACATAAATTCACTGATATCAACCTTAAGGCCTGTATTTGCATATCAGATGATGGGAGGAGTTAGTATTTAAAACGTATTTAATGTAGATAGGACATTACAGTTTTTCTCATTTGCTAAGACATGCTCAGTGAAACTGGAATTCACTTGATCTTCATCCTCACATTCTTAGCACAGGAGAAGTCTTCTCTTTCAAATGCCTTAACACTTTTTCATTTGTTTCAGACATTTTTCACACCCTCTGTCAAAACAGTCATCACAGATCTCATTGAAAGATCCCAAACTCCATTGGATTCACTGTGTTGAACAAAAGGAAAATATCTATTAACAGCTGATAAGTACTTGCATAATTATGAATATCCAATGCACCTGTGTAAAACTTGTTTGCACAAGTCTTTAATCAGCAATCAATCCTCATCCTTCTACAAAAGATGCCACCTCTGTATTGCTATTTGCAAGCATGGATCAAAGAGGCCATAGGCATGGAAAGAGAGAAAGAGGCCATGGCAGAGGGGCCCGAGGAGGAGTTTGTATGCGTGGTGGAGGAGCTGCAGCAGCAAGAGGACAAAATCGAGCTCAAGTTCCAAATGAAATTTGTGCAACAATAATTCACCTGAGCCCGGTTTCTCGAAAGCTTCTTATCACTAAGTAGTTCTTAAGTTGTACCTTAACCTCTTTCTTAACGTTATGGCGCATTTCCCGAAACGTTCTTATGCTAAGTATCTCTTAGCTAAGTCACACGTTCGTAAGGTTGGTCTGGACCAACCTTAACTCATTCTTAGCGTAGTTTTAGCTAAAGACGCTAGTCGCCGCCACTGAGCAGCATTCTTTATAAATCAGCGGCGTATAGAAGCACATTATGGAACGTTATCAAAGTCAAATTAATGATGGAATATACTTTAGACCTGTTTGTGGCGTTTGTTGAATAAACACTCTTGGAATTAAATGTATGAACTGGCGTGTAGCCTCTTTATTTGTCAACACTCAAAATTTTCTTTTTACCATGGCGTAGGCTCTCTTTTACCACCATGTTCTAACCTGTTATTCTTATATCTCGTTTAGCACTACTGCCATCTAGAGGACAATAACAATAATCACTACATCCCCATTTCTTCAAAATTAAATATAAGCTGTAGTGCATTAACAACAGAGGTAATATTAAATTGTATTATATTAATATTAAACTGAATTATTAAATTGTCACTAAACAGGCATTTAAAACAAAAAACAAAAAGCATTTGTTTACTGCTTTTAAATGTAACTAGACAATCATTTACAAATTACAGTTTTTTTACAGACGCTAGGACACATTTCTCAATACTTAGGTCACTTTTGCAAAACTCTTCACACAATTCTCCTAACTAACTTTTAACTTGGCAAAGACATTCAAAATGTACTACAACTACCAAAACACTTTATTCAGGTCTCAAATAAACTTATTCTTCCAGAACACTAAAACAATGACCTAAAAAACACTAACAACATGTAGCATTACACAGTGTTTTCTTGTGTAAAATAAGAACACATCTCTTTTTGCAATATACTGTATATTGTTTATATCTGCAATATATGTTACTGGAATGAATCAGACATTATGCAGAATTCGCCAATATTTTATGTTGTTTATTTATTTATTTTTGCAATAAGCAACATTTTTCCCTTCCCCCTGTGTAAGGTAACCATTGAGTCCTAAGCAGAAATGCAAAATCAATCACACAAAAGTTTTTTTACTTCTGAAATGTGCAACTCGAGTCAAATGCCCTTGCAGAATACAAGTTACCTGTTGGTTTGCCGGAAAACTCTAACAATAGATGCCACTGTAGAGCGTTGCAGATTTGGCTGCACTCTCTGACCAGCCTCTCTCATTGAGAAACCATGATTTACTACATGATCAATTACAGTAGCTCTGATCTCATCTGAGACTACAGCTCTTGATCTTCCTCTTATTCTTCTTCCACCGTGCATAAGTATTCCTCGCCCCCTCCCAGCCACTCTTCTTCCTCTTTCAGCCACTTCTCTATTTCTGGCTGGGTCCATGTTTACATCACAATACAAACCTATTCAGCAGTTGTCTTCGTTTGTAATGAAATTAAAAGAGTAACACCAGTGTAGATGTTCATCTACAATAAGAATTAGCTGTGGCTGATTAAACTGCATTTTTAGATTTAAATATGTTTCAGTAAAATATTGTTGTTGAATTTTGCTGTCTTATTCAGTTTTGCATTATGTTATTGTTTTGAACATAAGTTTAACAGTTTTGAAAACAGTATGTAAGCACATGCAAAGTGTCCTGTACGTACAAAGATTTTTGGCAGTTGTTGTGTCTGAGTGAGAAAAGAATTCATGAAATTTGAGAGATGTAGTCATTGAATGCATTTTGTGCCAAAACAGTTTAGCCCGCATAGACTTCTGTTGAGCTCACTGTGTGAAGAGTTTTGCAAAAGTGATCTAAGTATTGAGAAATGTGTCCTATCGTCTGTAAAAAACTGTAAGTCGATCAGGTTTCTTTATAATACGCGATGATCTTCTTAGCATTGGAGAGTCATTGGTTTCTGCAGACTGACCATTATTCAGGGGAATGGAAGATGAGGACGAAGACAGCGTGCTTGGTGGTGCTTGTTCTTCAGGTGAGACCAGAATTTCTTCTCCTTTCTTGTCAGCTAATGTTTTGTTTGTTTCTCGCATCTTCAGGAGACTTCTGCGAATTCTACTTAGAATTTGTCCATTCTCTGTTTTGACAACATATGATCTTGGATTTACTTTCTCCAAAACAACAGCTTTCTTGTCCCAGCAATTTGCATCTTCCACTCGCACAATGTCATTCTTTGATAACACTTTCAGCATTTTTGTCTGTTTATCATAGTTTGTCTTCTGTCTCTTTTGAAGAGTTTTTTTTTTTGTTTGAGCCTTACATTTGCACTGCTCGTCATGTCTTGTTTCGTGTTAATTCTAAAGGGAAGCGTCATTCTTATCTTATTTCTGGAAAACTAGAAAAGTAATCCACTACCAGCAAGTACTCTTTTCCATGGAAATGAAACAAATCGGTACCCACTTTCTGCCAGGGATACTGAGGTAGGTCTGTTGTGATCATAGGTTCTCTTGCTTGCCTGTTCTGATGTTTTAGACATACTTCACAACTACTGACCACTTTCTCAATGTCCGAATTTATTCCAGGCCAATAGACAGAATCTCTGGATCTCCTTTTGCACTTCTCCATTCCAAGATGTCCTTTGTGTATCCTGGAAAGCATCTCTTCTCTCAGCACTTGTGGAACGACTATTCTATCTTGTCTCAGAAGAACACCATCTGCCAAACTGAGCTCAGATCTAACATTATAGAATTGTGCACAAGAACTTTTGACCCAGTCATGTTTAGATTGTCAATTACAGCTTGGAGAACTGGATCTTTCGCTGTCTCCTCAACTATTTGCTTGAGCTTCTGATCAGAGACTGGAAGAGATTCAACAACTAGATTCACATGCATCTTCACATCATCCTCTGTGGAACTCACATCTGAGAATTTGCATTCCTTTTCGATTTGAGCATATATGCACTCAGATTGCATTACAGTCCTGGAGGCATAAGCTATGGGTTTCCAGCCTTCAGGATCTTCTTGGAGTAAGACTGCACCTAATCCATCCTTTGATGCATCTGTGGAGATTTTGATACTTTTAGAAGAATTAAAGTAGGTGAGAACTGGTTCCATTGTCAGTGTTGACTTTTTGTCAGCATCTGGTTCCATTGTCAGCATTTTTCATTCTTGCTCGTGCTTACGTGTCTACTTGAACTCAGCTTTATGATTCAACAGTTCTTCGAGGCTCGCAGTTTTTGCAAAGAGATTTGAAATGAATTTACCAATAAAGTTTACCATCCCCATTATTCTCAGCACACCTGTTTTGTCCACTGGACTTGGCATATCCAGGATTGCCTGAATTTTGCTTTTGTCAGGTTCCACACCACGTCCAGACAACTTGTCACCTAAAAAAGTAATTTCAGTGACACCAGACATTTAGCTCTGTTCAACTTGAGGCCATGTTTCCGAATTCTTTGAAGTAGCTGAAAAAGTCTCTGATTGTGTTCCTGCACTGATGATCCCCAAACCACTATGTCATCGACATATGCACATACTCCCTCCAGTCCATCTATGACATGCTCCATGGCACGATGGAAGATTTCTGAGGCTGAGATTATGCCAAAGGGTAGACGTAAGAATGAATAACGTCCAAATGGTGTATTGAATGTGCAGTATTTGGTACTGTCTTCATGAAGCTTTAATTGCCAGAAACCCTGTGAAGCATCCAACTTGCTGAAGTACTGTGCACCAGTCATTTCTCTTGTGATCTCCTCACGCTTTGGAATCTGGTAATGCTCTCTTTTTATGTTTGCCTTCACGTCTTGAGGATCCATGCATAATCTCAGATCACCGTTTTTCTTTTTAACACAAACCATTGGGTTTACCCAGTCTGTAGTTCCCTTTCAAAGGCTACACTCGATGCTGCGTGAAAACGCTATGGGAACATCTTGTCATGTTGCCGGTTGTGAAGCATGTGTGTACCAAACACGCCAAATTTTTGGCTTTTATAACCTCGGTCAGGTGACGTCATCTGATAGGACGCACCTGCAGGTTATAAATAGGAGTGAACCGGAAACATTCCTCAGATTCTTGTCTTCACCTTGTCTAGTTGTGAGCGTGTTGTGTCTAACCAGCAAAAATAAGTGTTTAACTCACCGATAATGGCAGAGTTTAAACGAGATGTCCCTCCGTGTGTATAATCCATATCGGAGGGCGATCTCTACACTTTACTGCTTCGATTAAGTGCTACGCGCGCGCCTCGCATTCCTTGAGAATCTTCGAGCCGCCGCGCATTCCTGGGGCTTAAACTCGTGCATCCGACAGAGCAGTGAGAGACGGATTTAAAACTCCTTTCTTTCGCGTTCTCATCGGATCGGGAAATCCCTCTGTCCGCTCGCAAGCGCGCGCCGCGCTTCTTGTGAATGGGCAAGGATAAACATCCTCTCTTGCTTCCGCGGAGATGGTAATAGGCTCTAAGCACTTAAAAATAATAAAAATAAAAACATAGACGGCAGGTTCTGTCGGGTGGCCGGGGGCGGAGCCTCAACGACGCTCTCTCCCCTTAGCAATCTCCATATGAGTTAACCCTTTCATGGAGTAAGCTGTATTCATCCCGTGTTTTCCTGCCATCAACTTATTTATTTATTTAAATATAATTGAGGTAGAAACGCGGAGTTATATGATGACACCCAGATAGAAGAGACGCTTTCAGGCTATCTCTCTTCTGGGACATCATCTTTCCTGAAAAGCTATTATTTCCTTTCAAGCTGTGTAGACTTTTTATCTTCCCTGGAGGGAAAAGCTTTTCAGGCAGCAGGTCAGGTTGGCGCATTGCACACCATGGCGGTTTTGCACGCCTACCAGGCTGACCTGCTGAGAGACTTGAGTACTGGCGGGGCTCTGCAAGGTAAGGCGTATTGGATTTACGCCGGGCCACAGACTTGTCTCTTCGTGCAACAAAGCAGACGGCTCGTGCTATCGGCCGTTTTATGGCTGCTATGGTCTCCGCGGAGAGGCACTTGTGGTTGAATCTCAGGGGCATTAAGGAGTAGGATCGTGTATTCCTCCTCGATGCCCCATCTCGCCTCCCGGCCTACTTGGCGATGTCGTTAACTCGGTCGCCACTAGGTTCATGAGGCGAAGTTATATAACAAGCCTTCGGGAAATTCCTTCCCCGCCTTGCTCAAGAGTCGGGACTGTCGGCCACCCAGTCTCGACCGGGTCTGACTGTTGCGAGGCATGAAATACACAAGGAGAGTGTTTTTGAGCTGGGCACCCCCTCGCAAGATTGAGGTGTGTCACGCAATCCGCCTCAAAAGAGGTCAGACTATATTGTCTTCACAAAGAAGCCCTGAGGTTCATGTGCCCAGGACTGTGGGGGGTGGCCCCCCAATGGGGAGAGGCACGCAGAATCCTTTTAAAGAATGAAGTGTTCTCCCTGGCACCCCCAGGAGGTTGGTGTTCTTGCGCCGCCACCACTGGTGTTTCGGGCAACTCCAGTCTCCAATAAAATGTTAGTTCTTCGGGTTTTTCCTGCCGTGTTTCAGGATGCCGAACATCTAACATCCCCCCCGTTTAACCAAGCCGCTGAGCTTTGCCCCTTTCTGAGAAACTGGCAGCGTGGAAGCTACTGCCAAGTATATCTCCTTGGGCACTAAGCACTGTACAGAGAAACTACAGGATTCAGTTCTCACATCACCCTCCGCGTTTCAATGGCGTGGTTCCACTTCCATGAAACCGGAAAGTGCAATAGGAACGGGGGGCTGCGTCCAATTTTTTAGATTTTGCGGGCTTTACCGCTATCTAAAAATAAATCAATGGAAATATTGCCACAACACAGGAGGTTCCTGAGGTTCGCTTTCGGGGGCGAAGCTTACCAGTATCGGGTCCTTCCATTTGGTCTAGCTTTTTCACCCGCACATACACAAAATACATGGATGTAGTTCTGGCTCTTACGACTCCAGAGCATCCGTATTGAATTACATGACTGGCTGGCCCAGTCTCAGTAGCTAGCGCTTCGACATCAGCATGTCGTTCTAGCTAATCTTTGTTTCCTAGGATTGAGATCCAATGCCATGAAAGCATGCTCTTTCCTGTTTAGAGGACAACATTTTTGGGTGTCACATGGAATTTGAGCGTAAGCGGGCACAGCTGTCTCCCGCTCGTGTCGAATCCATTCTCAACACCGTCAAGGAAATCAAGCTAGACCAGAAAGTGACCATCACTTTCAGAGATCTTAGCTCTCATGGCAGCTGTATCCACGGTGACACCTTTGGACCTTCTGCACATGAGAGCATTTCAGTTGTGGCTAAGAACCAGGGGATTTTACTCTAGGGCCAATCCCCAATAAGGGCTACGCGCCAGGTGCTTCGTACCCTTCCTATGTGGTTCAGACCCCGGTTTCTGACTCTGGGTCCCACTCTAAGTTCGTCTTGTCGTCGCAGATGCTAACGACAGACGCTTCCCTCATGGGCTGGGGTGAGGTCTTAAATGACCGTCCAGCCCAAGGGAGCTGGAGAGGCCATCTTTTTGCGCGGCACATCAATTGCCTCAAAATCATGGCTCTATTTCAGGCCCTAAAGCACTTCCTCCAGCAGTTGAGACTACCATGTCTTAGTGCGGGTGGACAACACTATGGCAGTCTCGTATATTAATCGCCAGGGCGGACTGTGCTCGCGCCGCTAAATAGCTAGCGCACCAGATTCCTGTCCCTCAGGGCGATTTACATTCTTGAAAAATTTCATGTAGCGTAGGTGGACCTCTTTGCCTCGCAAGATCAGCAAATGTCCCCTTTACTACTCCCCCTCAAATAGAATGTATTTGAAAAGTTGGTGCATGACGAAGCAGGTAGACCCAGTCCACTGCCGAATTGTTTCAGTGCTGGAGTTTCTGCAGAAAAAATTTGTCCTCTGGCTTGTGCCCCTTGTTGAACCACTAGAGTCAGCGCCTCAGGTTTCTGACACTTAAGATGGTTTTTCTAAATGGTGTTACCTCTCTAAGAGGATAGGACAGCTATTGCCCTCTCCTATGAGGCGCGTGGGCTCACTTCGCCTCTAGGAATCAGGGCTCATTCAACCAGGGGAATCGCCTCATCAATTGCATTAGCAAGAGGTATTCCCTTGCAGCAAGTATGTGACACGGAGGGTTGGTCCTCTCCACACACATTTGCCAACATGCATCCTATTGTTTTGAAGCCTTCTGTCCTCCGCCTTTACAGCTTCGGAGCAGGAGAGACATCACTTACTGTGTCCAGTACGTGCTCTTCAGATTTACATCCACCGCATTAGCTAGTGGCGTAAGTCAGAGCAGCTTTTACATGTTTTGAAGCTGCAAGCTGCGTGAGAGATGCTATTGCCCTCTCCTATGAGGCGCGTGGGTTCACTTCGCCTCTAGGAATCAGGGTTCATTCAACCAGGGGAATCGCCTCATCAATTGCACTAGCAAGAGGTATTCCTTTGCAGCAAGTCTGTGATGCGGAGAGTTGGTCCTCTCCGCACACATTTGCCAATATGCATCCTATTGTTTTGAAGCCTTCTGTCCTCCGCCTTTACAGCTTCGGAGCAGGAGAGACTTCACTTACTGTGTCCAGTACGTGCTCTTCAGATGTACGTCCACCGCATTAGCCAGTGGCGTAAGTCAGAGCAGCTTTTACATGTTTTGAAGCCGCAAGCGGCGTGAGAGATGCTATTGCCCTCTTCTATGAGGCGCGTGGGCTCACTTCGCCTCTAGGAATCAGGGTTCATTTAACCAGGGGAATCGCCTCATCAATTGCACTAGCAAGGGGTATTCCCTTGCAGCAAGTCTGTGACGCGGAGGGTTGGTCCTCTCCGCACACATTTTCCAATATGCATCCTATTGTTTATGAAGCCTTCTGTCCTCCGCCTTTACAGCTTCGGAGCAGGAAAGACTTCACCTACTTTGTCCAGTACGTGCTCTTCAGATTTACGTCCACCGCATCAGCTAGTGGCGTAAGTCAAAGCAGCTTTTACATGGTCTGGGGCCGCAACAGGGGTGGCCCCCACTACACTGGGCTATTGCTCTCTCCTATGAGGCGCGTGGGCTCACTTCGCCTCTAGGAATCAGGGCTCATTCAACCAGGGGGATCGCCCCATCTATTGCACTAGCAAGAGGTATTCTCCTGCAGCAAGTGTGTGACACGGAGGGTTGTCCTCTCCGCACACATTTATTACATTTATAGTTTGGATGTTCATGCTACTCCGGGCCCACGGGTCCTTGAGTCAGCTACCCAGACATAGTTCTGAGACCTTCTCGGCCTTGTGCGCACACGCTACACAACCTTGGAGTCCAGACACTTGCAGTGCGGCGGCGTTGGCACTCTCGTTCCCATAGCGTTTTCACGCAGCATCGAGTGTAGCCTTTGAAAGGGAACGTCTCGGGTTACTTTGCTGTAACCCTGTTCCCTGAAAAGGCGGGAACGAGATGCTGCGTCCCAATGCCGCACTGCCTATGTGACCGGACGTCCGTTCAGACAAATCAATCTGAGGAATGTTTCCGGTTCACTCCTATTTATAACCTGCAGGTGCGTCCTATCAGATGACGTCACCTGACCGAGGTTATAAAAGCCAAAAATTTGGCGTGTTTGGTACACACATGCTTCACAACCGGCAACATGACAAGATGTTCCCATAGCGTTTTCACGCAGCATCTCGTTCCCGCCTTTTCAGGGAACAGGGTTACAGCAAAGTAACCCGAGACGATTCCTCCACTTCCTTGATTACCCCTAGAGCTGTCATCCTGTCAAGTTCCTTTTTTAATTTCTCCTTCAGTGGCGCAGAAACCCTTCTTGGAGCGTAAACTACAGGGTGAGCACCTTCTTTGAGCTGAATTTTGTAAATTAATGGTAGAGCTCCCAGTCTTTTGAAAACATCATCAAATTTGCAAACAATGTCATTTGCGGTGTCCTGTATTGTCGCTGTAACATCATGGCTATTAACCCTTAGGAGTCTGACTTGCCGCCGGCGGAAAAAATGCATTTTTTTCTGGTAACCGTGAAAAGAGTTTAAAATGCTCCGTCATGATTAATCATACACATTAGTGTAGTACATCATTTGAATCTGTAAAGGGTCTACTTTTTTTCATGTATACTTACAATATCCACAAAACAATGTGCTTTTGTAAAATAAAGAAAATAAACAGGGTGCGCTTTCAGCCGTCTCAGTCTCCGCGAAAATCTTTTTGAAACACGTCACTAAAATGAACTGAAACTCCGTGAATACTGCACACACAGACATGAGAAATATATCTATAGAAAGCTTAAAGGGTCTACTTTTAAATGGTGCAATTCACATTGAAAACAAATATTCTCAGTTTATGTAATCCGTATGAAACCAAGGAGAGGCACAGAATTTCTGTCGCACTTCATTATCTGCTAATGACCCGAGGCAGGACACGCCCACACGCCATTCACACGGAAAACAGTCCCGGGGTAATCTACATACGAGGCCACGGCACGAAAACACACACAGACCGGCCTGAAAACACACAGATTTAGTGAGTTTTCTGCACGTTTGGAAGATGGCACGCGCTGTACAGCAGAGGAAACTCTTCAGATGATTTTGGGCAGTGAGGAGGAGTTTACATTTACCTCAGGAGAAGACTGTGTGATGGCGAACGGGAGCATTTTGAAGAGAGAACAGATCCAGCAGAGGACATTGAAGCAAACTGCTATGACAATGGGTAAGTTATTAAGTCTTATATAACTCTTATTCTGATAATATTAAACTAATATTAGTAAATATTTCACTCACTTCAGCTAGCTCTTGTCAGCTTGTGTGACACATTGGCTCCTAATGCCATTTACATAGTTTAGTGTAGCATGTAGATAACACTGCTAACAGGCTGCCTTATGAAGCAAACATGATATTTCCCGGTGGCTAAGCTAATGTCTTATGGAGTTTACAGATGTTTATAAATGTTCTAATGTATTTCACCTCGTTTTGGATAGCTTTAGATTATGATTGCTAATATATATTTGTATCCGTTTTGGTTAGCTTATAACACTGCTATCGGTAATGTTATTTAGCACAAACAAGCTAGCTCCAGTTAGCTAAATACTGCCTTATGTAGCTAAGAGACATAATGAATTTATGAATGTTTATGAATATTTCTGTGGTGTAAATGTTCATAATGCCTTTTGTTAAGCTTGTATTTACAAATACCTGTTTAGAATGTGTTAAATATGTGTGTAAAGCATGTCAGGTGGATGGTCTAGACTTGTCTAGTCTATTGTCCATCAACAGACACAGAGGGGCACAAAATGTATACACTTCATACCTATTAAGCGTCCATACCTATTAATTGCACATCCATTTATTATGAACAGTATAGGCTAACTTTTTTATTTATTTGTTTGTTTTTAGGAATGTGTCTGCATCACCCTTGCCTTTACCAGCACCTCACATCAGGACACCACATCAGGTTTGCACCATTTTACCATGAATGTTTGCACTTTTATTTATTTGGAACTGTTTCTGGAATTTTTGCAAGTGAATCTTAAGTTATTCTAAATAAACCACAAACAAAGTAATATGTTTCTGTCTTCTAATTATTTTCTTGTAACACTTTCCTATGTGTAACACTTTCACATGAAAGGGGTAATTATACAGCTCATTATGCGGTTCTTTGTCTTCTCTGGCGTGAATTACAGCATTATTCATGATCATTCACGCCTCCTCGCATACTGCCTTTCTAAACAAAAAGTGTCTTAGAAAATTTAAATGAATGTATTGTTTTCTGTAAATGAGTAAGGAAGGTGATTGTCACATCATTTTGAAGTAAAACCTCTACATTATAAGATCCAGGTCACATAAGTCTTGTGCACAAATGTTATGAATGTGTTTTGTGGTCTTATTTCAGTGAGTTGTTTTTTTGTTGTTTTCAAAAATCACGCATAACATTTTTTTTCTCCAATATACAAACTTGTACATACATGCTGCTCATATATTATTGTTGCCAAGTTTGTGCTGAGTAAAATGATATCAGACTTTAGATATTTATAAGTTTATAAGTAACTGAAAAATACACAAATGTCAGGACATGTCAGAATCTCTTCAGAGCTCCAAAACACCCTCAGAGGGTTAATGCAGTACACCCTTTTCACCTTTTCCGCGCAGGCTTTGTCCCCAAGGAGAGACTGATGATCATCTGGGACTACAACAAAGAGCAGGTAATGAGTTCTGTTCTTGACACATACTTTGAATCTGCACACACCTTGTGTCTTTATGTCCTGTCCATTGTAGGTTTTGAGCGACACATGGTTTCTTTTTATGTAGGGCTTGATTTTCATTTTCTTTAAGTCACTTGTGCTTATGAGATTGGCCTTCGCTCCTGTATCAAGTTTAAACAGCACAATTGTTCCATTGACCTTCAGCGACACGATCCATTTGTCCTTAGACACACAGTTCGATTCAGAATTATTTCTTTCTTTTGTTTCATCCTCTTGTTGTACTGTTTCTGCATCACTACTGATCATGCCCACAAAGAAAGGGTCTGACAGTTAAGTCTCTTCCACAACGTGAACATTTGGTGATTGCTTTGTTTTTTTCTTTGAAAAACATTGCTTAGCAAAATGATTCATGCCTTTGCATTTTGCACATTGTTTTTCAAACGCTGGGCATTGTTTAGGTTGATGCTTTGAACCACATCTTTTACAGCTGCAAGAATCTGTGCTTGATTTCGAAGTGGGTTTTTGACTCCATCTTTTCGTTTTGTGAGTAACAGCACCAACTACTGGACTGTTAGCAACAGAAGTACTTTCCTTTTCACCGAAAGTTTTAGAATGCATCAAAGCAAGTTCGCTCGCATGGAAAATCTTGACAGCAACATCCAATGTTAACTTAGTTTCTTTGAGCAATCTTTCTCTTATTTTCTTGTCAAAAATTCCAAAGACAATTTGATCTCTGATCATTGATTCAGTCAAGATTCCGAAGTTGCATGTTTGTGCCTTTAGTTTCAAATCAGTCAGAAAATAGTCAAAACTTTCACCCTGTGACTGAGTACGTGGGCAAAACACATACCTCTCATATGTTTCATTTTTCTTTGGTGAGCAGTGCTCATCAAATTTCTTCATAACCTCATCATATTTCCTTCCATCCGCAGCGTCCACGAATGTAAAAGTATTGTATATTTCAATTGCTTGAGGTCCAGCTACTGTCAGGAGCAATGCTATTTTCCGTAAATCTTGTTCATCATCGAGGCCAACTGCTTGCATGTAAAGCACAAATTGCTGCTTAAATGTCCGCCAGCTGCTATCTGCATTACTGGTGAGTTTCAAAGATTCTGGTGGTTTAACAGCATTCATTTCTGTTGCATCAAAAGACAGTATACTCCTGGTACCATGTGGCGTTTGTTGAATAAACACTTTTGGAATTAAATGTATGAACTGGCGTGTAGCCTCTTTATTTGTCAACACTCAAAACACTCAAAACCATCTGGCATACGCTTAACTCATCCCATAACTTCATACTCCAGTACACCTATCCTGAATGGCAACTACGCTAATTCTCTCCATCTTTTCTGTATTTTTCTACCCATCCTGAGGCATCTGGAGATTGTGCCAGCTTTAGTAGACAAAGGCCAACCCTGCGAGGTTTCTAAGGCATCCAGAAAAGGACCAGCTCCAGCTGGATTCTGCTTTATGATGGCTGGAGCTACACATCCTGCTCCTGTGCTTCCAGTGACCCAGACCCCATCTGCCCTCTGCACCTACTGACTCCCTGTGCTGAACTGGACTTCATGTTAATCTACACAACTTCTGTTATATTGAACTTTCACCTGCACAACACACATGATGTTATTTCTATCTGTTATCACCCAGATGAGGATGGGTTCCCTGTTGAGTCTGGTTCCTCTCAAAGTTTCTTCCTATTGCCATCTCAGGGAGTTTTTCCTTGCCACCGTCGCCGTCACCCTTGGCTTGCTCATCAGAGACATTTCATTCATCATTCATTCATCTCATTATTATCTAGACACATTTTTCTCACGCATACACACTTCCAAATATTTTCTTTTCTTTTCTAAAAAAAAAAACAATTCTTTAATTTTTTGTGAAGCTGCTTTGAGACAATGACCATTGTTAAAAGTGCTATATAAATAAAATTGAATTGAAATTGAATTGAATTTTACCCCAGCTCAGGCTCTCTTCTCCAATATCGTGTTCTAACCTATTATTCTTATATCTCGTTTAGCACTACTGCCATCTAGAGGACAATACCAGTAATCACTACACTGTTTATGAATTTTATTTTATTTATTATCAGAACTAATAGAGTGACTTTTAATTAGCCTATTTCATAATTTGACTAATGCATTAAAATTGGCAATCACTTTTAATATTGAACAGGTGGCAAATAATTTGGCAGCGATACCGCATGTTGTTGTGCTAAACTGAAGACGGCGCCATTCGCGGAGCCGTGTGGTTCATGTACATTTTTCCTTTAGGTAAAATTTCAGACCTTTTCATATTTTGCCTGAGGTGGATATTTAAAAAAAAAAAAGTTTCGCCTTCCAAGGCAACAGATTATGGAGCTTCTTGACCTGCTCAGACCTGCACTTGCCAGGCCAACGCGTCTACGTCCCGATGTCCAGCTGCTTGCTGCTTTTTGTTTAAAATGTTTCATTGATTATTAAGTCATTTATGACTGGATGGACTTTTTTTTTGACACGTTTTATTTTTTGATGAAATTTAATTTAGTTAAAAGTGAAAAAAAAAAAACATAGGGAATTTCAAACCCCTCATCCTTTCATTTTTCTAAGTATTTGTAATGCTTTAAACCCCTATCTCACCTATGCGGTTTGACTCGCTGTGAGATGCGGTGTTATACCCCTATCTCACCTGCGTGATCTCGCGTTGTGGCCATAAGTAGGGTTCAATCATGATTCAGAGCGAGTTTTTGCGCTGTGATTACGTTTCCATCTTTCCGTGTGAAAAATTAAACATGTTTAATTAAGAGGAAGCTTCCGGACCTTGCAGAATTTCGCGTAACGTTAAAGAAACGTCGGCAGGCAATCGCGGCAGCTCACAGTGCCTAACATCGCATCTCACCGTGAGTCAATCCGCATACAGTAGGTGAGATAGGGGGTATTAGGCACCGTGAGCTGCCTCTAGTGACCGCCCGACGTTCCGCGAAGATCTGCAAGGTCCGCGAGCTTTCGCATGTTAAACATGTTTATATTTTTTGCGTGGTAAGATGGAAACGTTATCATGGCATCAAAACTTGCGCTGAATCATGATGAACTGTACGTACAGCCACCGCGCGAAACCATGTAGGTGAGATAGGGGTATTAACCTCCACTCTGTCATCTCATCGTATTCATTCCATAGTGCGCTATAAAACCCCAACTGACATGCTTCACATTGTTTCTGAAGCTGGTGAAAAGTGTTGTCAGCTGTTTGTCAATCAACTACGATTGTACTGTATACTCGGTTCGTTTCACCGCCACAGGTTACATGAAAATATAAGCAAAAGTTTGGTGATTTAGTTTATATATTTGTCTATTATCGCATGCTATTGATAAGTTAACCCATGTCGAAATAAACGCTATTAAAAGAATTTAGTGCAATGTTTAATTTGGTTAGAAAGTGCCGTCTTTCTTATCGCTGTCATTCAAAAAGAGTCAAAAATCAATTCCTGAGCAATTTATGTCATCTAATTCAGTACCTTCACTGTAGACAGCACCTTGTAACGTCGGATGTAAGAGGCAGTGACTTTAGAAGACTCCTAAGAGACAGTTCGAGAAATACACTTAGAAAAGTTATCACTTAACCTAAGATATATCTTAAGAGTCTTTTTAGCGCGCGAATTTTGTGCTTTATCGAGAAACCAGGCCCATGTCATCAATCATGGCTTTTTTTTTTAGAGAGACTGGACAAAGGGTCCAGCCCATTCTGAGTTGGAGCACTGTGGCATCTATCAGATTTGTGGACTCGAGTCATGTGACTTGGACTCGAGTCAGACTCGAGTCATGAATTTGATGACTTTAGACTCGACTTGACAAAATATAAAAAGACTTGCAACTCGACTTGGACTTTAACATAAATAACTCAGACTTTTACTTGGACTTGCGCCTATTGACTTGTAAAGACTTGCTACTTCCCATAAAAAGCCCAAATATAAAAAGTATGTTGACACGGACCGCTCTATCTCTGTTTATGTGTCTGTTTGTGACAGAGAGCATGCGCGCATTCGGCACGACATCCAATCAAATTACCGTAGTTTCTTTTGATTCGACAGCGTCCAACGTGACAACAACGTGATACATGGTTGCCAGGGTAGCGGTTTTACTGCACAATTGGGCTATTTTAGAAAAGGAGTCGCGGAAAAAAATACGGAGTTGCGGCAAAATGTGTAATGCAACTAGGTGATGCTGATTATCCCCTGGGCGGGTTGGTTATGCATTGAGCCATTGGTAATGTCTTTTACATTGGAGCTCCAGCAGGGGGAGCCCGCGCTACTTTCCCTCATTAAATCCAAACAATGGACAGTGAGAGCGGCGTGTTGGTCTCTTTTCCACCCTCACTATCTGTCCTTATTTAAGGTAACACATGCACACAAAGTACAAAACAACTACAGGAAAAACTCTATGGTTAGATACCAGTCACAACCGTCCTATTTTATCTGGGCCTGGGACTGGCACTGCATCCAGTGGCTGGGGTTTGGGCACTGGCTAGGAATCAACAAACGTATATACATTATACATACTATAAACTTATATATATAAACTCCAGACTCGACACCCTGATGCCTTTCTCTTGATCTCCGGTGATTTCAACCACACATCGCTGACCAAGACTATTCCCACTTTCACTCAATATGTGGATTGGCACACTAGGGGGGAGAGGACACTAGACCTGCTGTATGCTAATGTTAAAGGTGCTTACAGTGCTGCAGCACTTCCCCCCCTGGGGAGGTCAGATCACAACCTGGTCCACCTCATGCCAATAAACAAACCCCTTGTTCAGAGACAGCCTGCTATAGTGAGGAGTGTAAGAAGGTGGTCAGAAGGCGCCACTGCTACATTACAGGATTGTTTCGAGGCTACAGACTGGGAGGTTCTCAGTACATCATATGGCGAGGACATTGATGGAATGACAGACTGCATCACGGAGTACATTAACTTCTGTGTTGACACCTGTGTACCGATAAGAGATATTCGCTGTTTCCCCAACAACAAACCCTGGGTCACCAAGGACATTAAAGCGTGTTTAAATGCCAAAAAAAGTGCTTTTAGGTCTGGTGATAAGGAAGCAGTGAAGAAGGCTCAAAAAATGCTAACTTGTATAATCAAGGATGGAAAAGAGTCATACAGGAGAAAACTGGAACAAAGGCTGAAACAGAACAATACGAGAGAGGTGTGGAGGGGCATGAGGAGCATCACTGGCTATAAGACAAGCGGCCAGGTTATTGAGGGGAATGTGAAACGTGCAAACGATCTTAACACTTTCTTTAATAGATTTGATGTTCCTATGTCTCACACTTCCCCCGGCTTCAGCCCCAATCCACACTTTCCTGCTCCTATGTTCTCCCCTACACAGAGAACAGTCACAGTCACTACTCCTGCACTCCCAGCAATCAATATCTCAGTGGATCAGGTAAAACATGGCCTCAGTAAAATCAGCCCTACAAAAGCTGTAGGTCCGGATAAGATCAATCCGAGAGTCCTGAAATCTTGTGCTCCCCAACTATGTGGTGTCCTCCAGTACCTCTTTAGCCTGAGTCTGTCTCTACAGAAAGTCCCTGCACTGTGGAAAACATCATGCATTGTGCCGGTACCCAAAACACCACTTCCTTGTGCCCAGAACGGCTTCAGGCCTGTTGCTTTAACATCATACATTATGAAGGTGTTTGAGAGACTGATCCTGGATACACTTCGTCCCCTGGTGAAGCCCTCTCTGGACCCTCTTCCGTTTGCCTATCAGCCGTTCATGGGAGTTGATGACACCATAATACACCTGCTACATCGTACCTACTCTCACCTTGACAAGCCTAGGACCACCGTAAGGATGATGTTCTTTGACTTCTCCAGTGCCTTCAACACCATCCAACCGGCAGTACGGGGGGAGAAACTAATGAACATAAACATTGACACCCGCTTGGTTTCCTGGATCATGGACTATCTGACCTGCCGCCCCCAGTATGTCCGACTACAGAACTGTGTGTCCGAGACTTTGATCTGCAGCACTGGAGCTCCCCAGGGGACTGTACTGTCTCCGTTTCTTTTCACCCTATATACATCTGACTTTAGATATAACTCAGAGTCATGCCACCTGCAGAAGTTCTCTGATGACTCTGTGGTTGTTGGGTGTATAAAGCAGGGTGACACCTCTGAGTACCAGTCTGTAGTGGATGACTTCGTTTCCTGGTGTGAGCGTAATCACCTACAACTGAACATCAGGAAAACAAAGGAGATGGTTGTAGACTTTAGGAGAAGCAAGACCCCTGTGACTCCTATATCTGTAAAGGAGAAGATAGTGGACATGGTCTCTGAATACAAATATCTGGGAGTCCATCTGGACAACAAACTTGACTGGTCACTCAACACAACGGCACTCTACAAGAAAGGACAGAGTCGGTTGTACTTTCTTCGAAGGCTCAGGTCTTTTAATGTCTGTAACACCATTCTGTGGATGTTCTATGAAACCGTTGTGGCAAGTGTCATTTTTTACGCTGTGGTCTGTTGGGGTGGTAACATTAAGGTGTCTGATAAGAACAAACTGGACAAGTCAATTGAAAAGGCCGGATCTGTGTTAGGCTCTGTGGATGTAGTAGCGAAGAGGAGGATTCTATCCAAAGTACAATCCATTTTGAACAATCCTTCTCACCCGCTATACAGTCTTCGCTACAGATACACTGTCTTCGCTGAACAGAGGAGCAGTTTTAGCCAGAGACTGATTACTATCAAGTGTTCCACAGAGCGCCACAGGAGATCCTTTCTCCCAACGGCCATAAAAGTTTACAACTTATCTCTGTAACTCATACACACATGTATAGGGATTTCACTAACTGTTACACAACAGGGCATTAATACTTACCCATATTAATAATATGATAACTGCAATACTACTGTACTTCCCAATAAAATATGTAATACAAGATTACATATAATAATACAATATTACATACATATACTAGATTACTGTGCAATACTTACAAGTGGTCTTGGGTCATATTCTGTTGGTACTTACTGTTTTGGGAACTTTTTTTTTTAAGATTATTATTATTATTATTATTATTATTACCTTTATTACCTTTCCTTAGATAACAACTGTGAGCACCTGTAACCAAGCATAAGCAATTTCCCTCTGGGATTAATAAAGATCTTTGAATCTTGAATCTTAAATATACTTTTATGCAACTGTATGAATCTAGCACTGAAAGGCCTTGAATGTGCTGGGAAGATTTTACTTTTTACCTTTTTTTTTTTTTTAATGTAACAATAATACATATAGTATCACCTAATGTTGGATTAGATATTTTTTTATTAACTTTAGTCCTCGATGTCGACCAGCGGCGGAGGGGGAGGAAGCGCGACGTCCTCGCTGTCGAGCTGAGGCGGTGGAGGAAGAAGTGCGACGTCCTCGAAGCCAGGCGGTGGAGGGAGCACGATGCTCTCCAGGTCGCTCCATATCTCAACACAGCTGGCAGGCGGTGGTGGAGGAGGAGGCACGTCGTCCTTGCTGTCCAGTGGAGGAAGCGCAACGACCTCACTGTCAACGAGAGGCGGAGGAGGCTCAGAGCCTGCTGCTTGGCTCTCTTGAAGCTGGACGAGCAGATTTTGGAGCTGTTCCACCTGCTCCCACAGGTTTTGGATGCGCTCCTTATTCTCCTCTGCCCAGACCCTGTAAAGATTCCTTACTCTTGCCATGTCTCTCCCAGCTGTGTCACCTTTAAACGGCGTGCGTCTAATGGCGACATAGGCCTGCAGCCTTCCCAGCTCTGCTGCGCCCCTCACTCACTTTGCTTCCTGTGCTCCTCAAAGTCGCTCAGAAGGTCCGCTCGCTCCGGCGACAGAGTCCCTGCTTCCCCCCCAAAAAAAACATCTAGAGGAGAGACCTCCACTATGCCACTATAATGGTGTAGCATTCTGTAACAATGTGGCTGTCAGCGTTTGCGTGGCATAGATGCAGAGGCTGGGACAAGGACTTCAGGTTAGTCTTTTTATTGATATATTACGGAAAACCAGAAAAACAAAGCTCCTTTCCTAGAGCCCTCAGAGAACTTTAATATATCATCCTAGTTTAAACGAAGAAACAACCATCATCAAAATAACAATAACAAATGCCTGCATGTAGCATTTGTTATTGTTATTTTGATGATGGTTGTTTCTTCGTTTAAAGTAAGATGATATATTAAAGTTCTCTGAGGCTCAACTTAAACAGACTATTTATACCAAATCTAACTAATGACTCTTGTGCTCTCTTTACCTGACTGAGGCACCCTATGGGAAATGAAGTCTAATTCAAACAAAACTACAACAAAACACAAACCAAGTCTGGGCATTTGTCGCCCTCCAGGGGTTTACCCTTGAAGGGGAAACAGAAGCGGCTGAAAGCAAGAGTCTCCACTTACTCTAGACTCACACACACACACAACGCCTGCGTACACAAACGGAAACACTTATCTGCCGGGATTTATTTTTTTACTTTTTTGAAAGGTAAAGTGCAGGTTAATTTGTTTAATTTTTACTTTATATTTTGCATTAATTGTTTTTATGTATTTCTTTTTTTGGGCTGTAGAACGAATAATTTAAGCTTCCATTATTTCTTATGGGAAAATTAAATATGGTTTACGAGTGTTTTGGAATACGAGCCCACTTCCGGAACGAATTATGCTCGTAATCCGAGGTTCCACTGTATATGGATATTATTTTGACTATTACAAATACCAAGATGAAACCTATTGTACTATTTATCACAGAGTACTTCACTGAAATGTTTATCAAAGTCACTTTTTTTAAACAGTTTTTTTTTAACGGTTGCACAAAACAACGACTTTTGTGTTCATAGTATGATTTATTTATTGAAAACAAAGGGCTCAAATGTACACTTGGAAAGCTTAACAATATTACAAATTTATTCTTGACCCATACACTGTATGAGCATATATACAATTGTTGATCATGACAATGGTCACAACTGAGTCTGTAAGGAAACATGTGGTTAACATACTGGGTTAGGGTCATGATTAGGTTTTATTTTTAAATGAAAGGAGATTACAACTTGCTTTTTCCTCATCAATGTCTTCCTCTTTTGAGTTATACTTTGTGACATCCTCAACCTCTGGCTCTTCTCACCTGCTCCCACCTGGCTTCTTTTCTCCTGATTCAACCTGAGGCTCAGGTTGATGTGTAAGGAATACTAGTGCTGAACTTTCGAGTGACTGCAGTTGCGAGTCTTCCGAGAACAGGAGAGGGCACCAGGAGAAGTCAAAAAGGTCCAGAGGGCAGAGGGGGTCTGGATCAGTGGCAGCTCAGGAGCAACATGTATAGCTTGACAGAGAGACAGGAAAAGTTGGGAGGGAGTGAGAGAGAAGAGGGAGAAGAGGAGTGAGCAGAAGAGAAGGAGAGACAACATTTAGGTATGGTCACAATGTCTAAGGTGAACGTAGAGAAGTGAAGGGACTAACAGGGACTCCAGCAGGACTAACTATGACAGCATAACTAAAAGAGAAAAAAAAGAGGGAAACACAGGCTTGGGGCTCCATGAAAAAGGGGACGACAGCATCTAAACATACCAGTTCACCATAATACTCAATGTCCATGGGTCCCCCAGATCTGCTCCTTTTAATTTACAAAAATGCTAAATAAATAGGTTTTTACTCTATACTTAAACACTGAGATTGTGTCCTGAACATCAATTGGAAGACTGTTTCATAACTTTGGGGCTTCGTAAGATAAAGCTCCGCCCCTGCTGTAGTTTTCATAATACGTGGTACAGGCAAGCAGCCTGCATCCTTTGATCAAGAAGTGATCCTGATCATTGTCAAATATAATTCTACAGCCTCATGTGCAGTATATTTCTTGGCCATCATGCTACTAAAGACTGAACGGTGAGTAAGGCCTCAAAAAGCTGTACAGTATATACCAGAGCTGCAAGAAAGTTGTATGATTGTTGACACTGCTACAGTTTTGTTTTACAACAAGTGTGGTAGAAATTATGCTGCCGATAGGTTTCCATCTGGGTTGCCATGAAAGCAAAAAAGGGGCTTAACGATACCTGTATGTTTAGGTGTAGGAAAGGAGTAAAAAATATTTCTAATTTATTTTGTGTTCAAATGCCATGTGTGAACAAAGTCATTGAACCTCATTAAAATTTGATAAAATGTACTGGCCTTTTTTAGAGAGAAAACTTCAAATCAGTCAGATTTGACCAGAACACAATATGAGGCTTAAAAATGTATATAAAAACAAAAAATATGGAAATAAGCCTTTCTGGAATTTGGTAAATAGATAAAAAAAAACATTAATTTAATTATTAATTAATTGATTTATTAACATAGTTTGACTTAATCAAACATTTGCATGCAACTTTCACAACTTTATTAAAAGACCTAAAAATAAAGCCCAGTATTTACGAATACAGTACTGTACAGTATATCCATGAACCAAATCCCCCACAATCTGTTGCTTACTGCTGCCATCTAGTGTATAAACTAGACGTATAAACAGCTGGATATACAGTATAAATCTCTACTGGGGCACAGGCCCTCTATTATTCTGTTCAGACATTAATTTATACCACTTGTTGTGTACAGGGTCGCAGGGGCCTGGGGGCTGTTCCAGGAGATGTTGGGCACAAGGCATGGTTGGAGTTAGCAGTTTAATATAAAGTATAAAACATAGTTCTGTAAATGCTATTTTAGGACAAAATCCTACACTTTAACAAAACTAGAAAATGGAAACTTATTTCCACACACTTGGATGCAATTGAAAATGTGACATGGCCTCATGAAGACAAAACATACATAGGACTTTTGATATTAGTAGTGTTTAAAATATATCAAATCAATGTTTATTGATCCTTTTTAAGAGATTGAACAATGAATCACGTGTCTCTGCTTTTCAGTTTCTCACTGTATATATGTACCACATATACTTCCGATCCACTCCAAAGTTTTTCCTGCAGGTTGTCGTATCCACTGAATATCCAGACACTTTACAGGTCAGAGTCAGTGACTGACCAGGGTTTACTACTGAGGATGCAGGCTGGGTCAGCTCAACACAGTGAACACCTGTTAAAAAATAACATTGTAATGCTGAAAAAGCAAAAAGTTAGAAAAACTTAATTTTATATACGAGTGTATAAAGTTAGAAAAACTTTATTTTATATACTGTATAGTCACTGTGCGTGCAGATGCGCTCACACCTGCCTGCTGCCATTCCTGAGCGAGCTCTGCACTGGTGGCACTCCGATCCCGCAGCTGAATCCTCTTTAGGAGACGATCCTAACGCTTGCTGGACTTTCTTGGACGCCCTGAAGTCTTATTAACAAGAATTGAACCTCTTTCCTTGAAGTTCTTGATGATCCTATAAATTGTTGATTTAGGAGCAATCTTAGTAGCCACAATATCCTTGCCTTTTTATGCAACGCAATGATGGCTGCACGCGTTTCTTTGCAGTTCACCATGCTTAAAAATGAAAGAACAATGATTTCTAGCATCACCCTCCTTTTAACATGTCAAGTCTGCCTAGTAAGTCTAACCCAATCAGCCTGACATAATGATCTCCAGCGTTGTGCTCGTCAACATTCTCACCTGAGTTAACAAGACGATTACTGAAATGATCTCAGCAGGTCCTTTAATGACAGCAATGAAATGCAGTGGAAAGGTTTTTGGGGATTAAGTTAATTTTCATGGCAAAGAAGGACTATGCAATTCATCTGATCACTCTTCATAACATTCTAGAGTATATGCAAATTGCTATTATAAAAACTTAAGCAGCAACTTTTCCAATTTCCAATATTTATGTAATTCTCAAAACCTTTGGCCACGACTGTACAGTGGAACCTTGGTTTACAAACATAATTCGTCTCTGGAAGTGGACTCAAATTTTAAAACACTCGTAAATTAAATTGAATTCCCCCATAAGAAATAATGGAAACTCAAATTATTCGTTCCACAGCCCACAAAAATGAATACATAAAAATAATTAATACAAAATATAAAGTAAAAATAAAACAAATTAACCTGCACTTTGCCTTTAAAAAAAAAAAGTTAAAATAAAACCCGACAGATTAGTGCTTTCATTTATGCACACAGGCACTGTGTGTGTGTATTTTTGTGTATGTGTGTGAAGCTAAAGTAAGGGAAGAGGAAGAATCAGACCCTCCCTTCTCCATCTTCTCGTTTTACACAGTAAACCTTCCTCCTCTCTTATCGGAAAAATTAACATCGCTAATGACACACACATGAGCACACACTAATGGAATCAATGCTGTAGAGTAAAACGAAAACAAATTAACCTGCACTCTGCCTTTGAAAAGAATTGCGACAGAGCAGTGTTAAGAGTACATTAAGAGTGTGTGTGTGTGTGTGTGTGTGTGTGTGTGTGTGTGTGTGTGTGTATAAAGGCGAGAGGAGGAAGAGTGTGTGTGTGTGTGTGTGTGTGTGTGTGTGAAGGGGCATGGTGTCCAATGATGCATGAAGGCTGATAAAGAGAGAAAATGGATTTTTAACTTCTCTAATGAAACTTGCTTTTGCTTTACATGCGCGCACACGTGTTATAATAAATAGTACATGCGCGCTGTACACACACGCATACAAACACAAAATAAAATTAAAAAACACATGGTATGCAACTACAATTTGGCAATGATTTGGCAATTTATCAGTTAAAAAAAGAAACATCATAAAATCGCAGTTGGTTAGCTAGATAAAGAGTGCGTTTCAGAGGATATACTGTAAATATTATCTCCCTGCTTTTTAATGCTAAAATATTAACACCTAAAGTGCAAGTCAGTTGTTTAGGTAAATCTCATTGTTTGTGACAAATGAAAAATATTGTGCACTACTAGTGAAATGTTAGAACAGGGGTCCGTTCTTCATACGTCGCTAACTCAGTTAGCCGGATTTGATTGTTGTGGATTTGTCCTGATCTTGGATTGTTTCGTTCTTCGATGCGCTTTTAGCATTTGTTGTCATAGCAACATATCCGTAAGCTTGAACCTGCTCGGGAGCAGGTTTATTTCATGTAAACAGGATTTAACCTGCGCTCCTGGCGGGTTATAATTGGTTGAAATGGCGAGGTCACATTTGATTGGTTAAAGAGCACGACTGAGGCGGACTGACTCACGTGGGAAAAGAAAAGTATCTTGTAAATATATATATATATATATATATATATATATATATATAATTTTTTTAAAGAAAATAAAACTATCTATCTATGTATATATGCAAGACACTTTAATTTTGTTTACTAAAATTATATATATATATATATATATATATATATATATACAACTAATTTTATATATATATATAAAAGGTGTGTGACTGTGGTCATCATTCGTGTGTTAATCGCCGTATGTGTCTAATAATATGAAACATTCTATCCCCCGATTGCGTCTATATAAGTAGAGGTAATTTTCTTAAATCTGTCGCAGCCATGTCTTGTCCGTTTATGAGAGAGCAGCCGGTTACCGAAGGTGCGAGGATTATTCGCAGAGTTTTTCAAATTCCTCGTGTATTGCGTGATAGACAAGATCCTTTGGCACAGCATGACAATATACTTATTGAGAGATACCGCTTTTCTCGTGAGGGTATCCTTTATATAATTTCGTTGTTAAACCCCCATGTGAAATGTTCATCTCGCCGGAGTCGAGCGTTAACAACCGCACAAACTGTGTGTATTGCCCTGAGGTTCTTTGCGAGTGGCACTTTCCTTTACACCGTTGGAGACGCAGAGAACGTGGCGAAAAGTGCTGTCTGCCGTGCCATTCGCAAAGTTTACTTGGCACTCAAAAAGTTTGTGAGGGTATATGTGTTATTCCCAAGCCACTTAAGACCCCAGGCTGTAAAACAGAAGTTTGTTGCAATTGCTGGTACGGTATAGATATTGTTGATAAAAATAATGCAATTAAGATTCCAATAAGTATGAAGTGTGTCCCCAGGCTTTCCTAATGTGATTGGTGCCATAGACTGCACCCACATTCCTATCAAGGCCCCACCAGGCCCCAATGAAGGGGATTTTGTGAATAGAAAGGGTGTTCACAGTATTAATGTGCAGGTAAGTTTATATAAGGACTATTTAAACGTAATGGAATGAAAAAGTATGCCTTTGACTAAGTATGCATTTGACTGGTTTCTAAGATGGTGTGCGATTCTTTGTGCCACATTACGAATGTGGAAGCCAAATAGCCTGGTTCAGTGCATGACTCCAGAATTTTTAGAGAGTCACATTTGTTCAAACGATTTGAACATGGTAAGGGAAATAAAAAATGTGAAACTCAATGTTTTACGTACACTTACAGTAAGCTGGGGCTAACATAATGGACTTTTCCCATAAAACAGGTGATTACGATGAAGTTCTACTAGTTTTGTGTTTTATTTGAAATTCATCACATCTTTCATCTTTTGCCTGCATAAAGAGAGAGAAAGTGTTATACAAGGTCAACAATAGTAGGGTACCATGTGTGAACGTCACATCACTTACTGTGAAGTTCCTTTTAAAGCAACTAAATCTCAAGTGCTATTTTTTGTTTTTTTAAATTATCCACATCAATTTGTCCTTCCACTCTCCGTTTCATCAACACTAAGTATTTATTTTTAAGCTGCAGGTTTCTTCTGTACATAGAGCGGATGTCACTCTGTGCCAGTTGTGAAGGGGAAAAAAAATGTAAAAAAAAAACTAAACCCAAAACAAAAATAAAAACAGAAAAACTAAATGGGGACACCTCAATATGTGCCTTTCCCAACAAAATTCAATGACAAGTATAACACTGGGCACCTCAGTTTCACTTCTGTGCGTGGAGTCTTCTGGAGCACTTTCTATCGGCTTCTCTGGAGCCCTATCTGTGGACCTCTCCTGAGGTGGAGACTCCGGCACCTCACAAATAATAAATTACCGTCATATTACATACACAAAGATACATATTCTCCAGACACTCGTCAGACAGGGTTTCTTCACTGTCCTGTGCAATGGAAACAAATAGGTCATTACAAAAAGGTGTGCACTCAACTCATTTTCTACAGTATAATTAAAAAAAAAAAAAAAAAAAAAACACAATAAATTCTTGACTTACTACACATGCTTCAGACATCACTTGTGGGACAGGTAAAAGTGTGGGCGTGTTGTTTCGAACTGGCTGTGGGTCTAAGGAGGTGCTACCCCCAGGGATGCCCTCCACAATTGGTCTCTTACTATTAAAATCCAGGGCTAGCTCTTCTGCTGGAGTATAGGGAGAGGGGGCCGGACCACCACCTGTTTTTTTCTGTTCCGCCTTTTTCTTGGTTGCTGTTTTAAACCATGTAACACATTGATTTGCCAGTGTCTTAAAATAAAAATCTAGATAACTACGCTAAAGATTACCATTTTGTAAGATGTTCTTGTACTTTACTTTTACTTGTTCTCATGTTCGCATGGGTCCACTGCTGGCTCTGACATTAAAGATGACAAAGAGATACAATTAAAACAAATAGGAGTTGATATAATATTAAATATATTATATATATATATATATATAAAATATATGATTATAAATACACACACATACACACAGTATCTAAATAAAATATCAAAGAACATGTAACATGATCAACACTCACGCATTTAATTTATTCGCTACTTTTTGCCAGCCCTCTCTTCTGGCTTTTGCAGCATTTGATGTGTTTCCCGGAGTCTTTATTAAAGTTTGGAATTCCCCGTAACCTTCTAATAAAAGCTCTTGCTCTGCTTGAGAAAAAAAATGCGCTCGCTCTTTTGCCATTTCGTCAACCAATCAAAGGGGTTGTGATCAGTGTTTCTACTGTTGATGCATATCGCCTTTTAAACCAACGCACGAACGCGCAATAATCCTAGACAACTCAATCCAGCCAAACTAATCATCAACAACAGGTGAGTTTGAAGAACCGACTTAGCCGGATTGTAATTAGCACGATGATCTCATCTCGGATGTGTCAATTCATTTTGGATGTGTCAAGCGACGTACGAAGAACGGACCCCAGGTTTCTTTTTTTGTTGTTGTTGTTGTTGTTGTTTTTATTTAATCCACCCATTGACTGACTCCATTAGTAAACGTTTCAAAAAAGATGAAGAGATAAAGAAAGATTATTGTCATTGTAGTAATACGATGAAATTAGTTTGGTAGCCCTCAGAGACCAGCAGCATGAAAGAGGATGTAAGAATACAACAAACAGAATACGATAAACAAGTGATTATTGCACTGATGTGTGTAATTGTGTGTAAATGTTTAAGTTTTAACTCTATTTATAAAAAGCAATTACAAGTGAGCTCAATATGTCACATTGTAATCAAATAGTCATTTTGACTGCCCTGTAGAAATTTAAATAAAAGAGAAATATAGAGGATTGCTGATGTCATGTTGATGAGATTCTCAATCAGGTGTTCGCATTCACCTTCCCAGTCACTAATGACAATATATTGCACAGGGCACGGATTCTCGATAACGCACACTATTTGCGAGCTAAGAAGACTCTTAAGATATATCTTACATGAAGTGATAACTTTTCTAAGTCTATTTCTCGAACTGTCTCTTAGGAGTCTCCTTAAGTCGCTGCCTCTTACGTCCGACGTTACAAGGCGCTCTCTACAGTAAAGGTCTGGAATTAGCTGACATCGGTTGCTCAGGAATCGATTTTTTGACTCCGTTTGCATGACAGCGTTAAAAAAGAAGGCACGTTTATTTGCAAATTAAACATGGCACTAAAATCTTTTAATAACATTTATTTCGACATGGGTTAACTTATCAAGAGCATGCGATAATAGACAAATATATAAATTAAATCACCAAACTGTCGCTAATATTTTCATGTAACCTGTAGTGACAGTGAAACGAACCAAGTATACAATCATAGTTGATTGACAAATAGATGACAAACACTCTTCACCAGCTTCAAAAACAATGTGAAGCATGTCAGTGGTTGGGGTTGTATAGCGCACTTATGGAATGAATATGATAAGATGACAGAGTAGAGGTTTAATACCCCTACAGTATCTCATCTACACGGGTACGTGATGTGGCCGTAAGTATGGTTAATTATGATTTAGCGCGAGTTTTGGTGCCGTGGTTAAGTTTCCATTTAACCACGCAAAAAAATTAAACATGTTTAACATGCGGATGCTCGCGGACCTTGCAGATCTTTGCGGAACGTCGGGCGGGAACTCAAGGCGGCTCACAGTGCCTAATACCACTATCTCACCTGTGCGGCTTGACTCACGGTGGGATGCGACGTTAGGCACCGTGAGCTGCCGCGATTGCCCGCCGACGTTCCGCTAACGTTCCGTGAAGTTCTGCAAGGGCTTTAAGCTTCCGTGAGGACCGGCAAAAAAATTAAACGTTTAATTTTTCATGCGGAAAGATGGAAACGTAATCACAGCGCAAAAACTCTCGGTGAAGCATGATGAACCGTACTTCCGGCCACTGCGCGGAACCGCGTAGGTGATATAAATATATAACACAGCATCTCACAGCGAGTCAAACCGCATAGGTGAGATAGGTGTATTACGCATTACAATCACTCAGAAAAATGAATGGATGCGAGGTTTGAAACTCCCAAGTTTATGTTCTCAAGTTCAAGTTCAAGTAGGCTTTATTGTCATTACAACCATATACAGTTAGTACACAGTGAAACGAAACAACGTTCCTCCAGGACCAAGGTGCTACATGCAACATAAATTTACAACATAAATTAACAGAGACACTAAACTAGCTAACCAAGAGGCCTATCTAGCTGGCTAGCAGAGACAGGACAGAGAGACCTAACATAAATTACAACATAAATTAACAAAAACTAACTAGCTAAGTATAACTATTTTTACAGACAACATAAAGTGCACGTGCAAATGTGCAAACAAGAGCAACAACAAAGTGACAGTGCGCAACCACGACATAACAGAACATAAAATATGGTGTCCAGACCAACCTTACAAACGTGTGACTTACCTAAGAGACACTTAGTGTAAGAACGTTTCGGGAAATGCACCATAACGTTAAGAGAGAGGTTAAGGTACAACTTAAGTACTACTTAGCGAAAAGAAGCTTTTGAGAAACCGGGCCCAGATCAGTTGTAGGAAGTGTGTCACTCTGTGTAATTACCTGACACCACTGGCAGCATGAATCTACAGTCTGAGCTGAACCAGATTTCACCAGTAAATGCACAACTCCAAGCATCCATCTGGTCACACACCTTTATTTCCATCCTAATTAAATTAAAACATCAGTTTGAACAGTGGCGATTTCTTTAAGACTGCAAGGGAAGCTCAGCTTCCCCTATAATGTCACAAAATTAATGGTCAAATTATGTACTATTGTATTAACATTTTATTGACTAAAAATGCATGTGAAAACGTTCATCTCAAAGACGAGTTCGTTCAGAATCAGTTAGATATAGCAGGTCGGCTGACTTAATTTTCTTCTCATACATTCCCGTAGCGTCACAGTGCATTTGCCCATTGAAGCCCAATATGCCGGTGTTTCCTGGTAGAGTTTTTTACACTGACTCTCAGTCCGTGTTGGACACCGCCGACCTGGCAAGGCGCAGGAGGGAATCTGTACAGCAAACATTTGGTCATATGGCATCCACTAGACTTGACCATAGAGGTGCTCAGCTCTTTCGGCCCCCACACTCCCACCGTTTGGATCACTGGGGGCATGAAAGGAGACAAACTAAGGGTTACCAGCCCCATGAAAAGAGCACCATCCTACCATACTACCATCAGCCTCCAGCACGTGGAGGCTCCCAAGGAGGCGCAACCCCAGGGGTCCAAACCCCGGGGAGGTCCTGCATAACGGTCTCGGGGCCGCCGGAGCATGCTCCCAGCTTTGCTTGGACAGCTGGGAAAAGTGCACATCAGATCCCTGGGTCCTAGGTATTGTCAAGAACGGATACAGGATACAATTCCTGTAGGACCGCATACAGCTAGGAGTAAAATTTTAGATCACACCGTAACTTTAGATGGCCTTTCTGTTCCATCAAATGCAACAGTGAAAGACCTTGGCAAGCTTCCCCTGCTGCTAAGGAGAATAACGATAGGTCATCACAACGTCTTGCTGGTGCTCCAAGTTGGCCAAAGAAACTATGGTTCCCAGCACTTCTATGCTTGGTTCAAGGTCACCCTTGGCAGCTACCGAAAAGAGACGATCTCCTGTCTCAAGCAGCAGGACAAATTTGGCTCCCAAAGCCCAAAATTCTACATTTGTGGGTGTGGCCTCTACTCAGCCCCTCTCTAACCTGGGCTTAAAAAGGCGGGAACGAGATGCTGCGTGAAAACGCTATGGGAACATCTTGTCATGTTGCCGGTTGTGAAGCATGTGTGTACCAAACACGCCAAATTTTTGGCTTTTATAACCTCGGTCAGGTGACGTCATCTGATAGGATGCACCTGCAGGTTATAAATAGGAGTGAACCGGAAACATTCCTCAGATTGATTTGTCTGAACGGATGTCCGGTCACATAGGCAGTGCGGCATTGGGACGCAGCATCTCGTTCCCACCTTTTCAGGGAACAGGGTTACAGCAAAGTAACCCGAGACGTTCCCTTTTAAAGGCTACACTCGATGCTGCGTGAAAACGCTATGGGAACGAGAGTACCAACGCCGCCGCACTGCAAGTGTCTGGACTCCAAGGTTGTGTAGCGTGTGCGCACAAGGCCGAGAAGGTCTCAGAACTATGTCTGGGTAGCTGACTCAAGGACCCGTGGGCCCGGAGTAGCATGAACATCCAAACTATAAATGTAATAAATGTGTGCGGAGAGGACAACCCTCCGTGTGACACACTTGCTGCAGGGGAATACCTCTTGCTAGTGCAATAGATGAGGCGATCCCCCTAGTTGAATGAGCCCTGGTTCCTAGAGGCGAAGTGAGCCCACGCGCCTCATAGGAGAGGGCAATAGCCCAGTGTAGTGGGGGCCACCCCCCGTTGCGGCCCCAGACCATGTAAAAGCTGCTCTGACTTACGCCACTAGCTAATGCGGTGGACATAAATCTGAAGAGCACGTACTGGACACAGTAAGTGAAGTCTCTCCTGCTCCGAAGCTGTAAAGGCGGAGGACAGAAGGCTTCAAAACAATAGGATGCATATTGGCAAATGTGTGCGGAGAGGACCAACCCTCTGCATCACAGACTTGCTGCAAAGAAATACCTCTTGCTAGTGCAATTGATGAGGCGATTCCCCTGGTTGAATGAACCCTGATTTTTAGAGGCGAAGTGAACCCACGCGCCTCATAGGAGAGGGTAATAGCATCTCTCACGCAGCTTGCAGCTTCAAAACATGTAAAAGCTGCTCTGACTTATGCCACTGGCTAATGCGGTGGACGTAAATCTGAAGATTGAACTGCTCCGAAGCTGTAAAGGCGGAGGACAGAAGGCTTCAAAAACAATAGGGATGTCCGATCCTCTTAGAGAGGTAACACCATTTAGAAAAAAACATCTTAAGGGTCAGAAACCTGAGGTGCTGACTCTAGTGGTTCAACAAGGGGCACAAGCCAGAGGACAATTTTTTTCTGCAGAAACTCCAGCACTGAAACAATTCGGCAGTGGACTGGGTCTACCTGCTTCGTCATGCACCAACTTTCAAATACATTCTATTTGAGGGGAGGCAGTCCTAGTACTTACAGTAGAATGGTCTTAATTACGCTGGCTGGAAGACCAGCTTGACTTAGAGTCAGAGAGTAGTAAAGGGGACATTTGCTGATCTTGCGAGGCAAAGAGGTCCACCTCGGCGACCGAGTTAACAACATCGCCAAGTAGGCCGGGAGGCGAGATGGGACATCGAGGAGGAATACACGATCCTTCTCCTTAATCCCCCTGAGATTCAACCACAAGTGCCTTTCCGCGGAGACCATAGCAGCCATAAAACGGCCGATAGCACGAGCCGTCTGCTTTGTTGCACGAAGAGACAAATCTGTGGCCCGGCGTAAGTCCAAAACGCCTTACCTTGCAGAGCCCCGCCAGTACTCAAGTCTCTCAGCAGGTCAGCCTGGTAGGCGTGCAAAACCGCCATGGTGTGCAATGCGCCAACCTGACCTGCTGCCTGAAAAGCTTTTCCCTCCAGGGAAGATAAAAAGTCTACACAACTTGAAAGGAAGTAATAGCTTTTCAGGAAGGATGATGTCCCAGAAGAGAGATAGTCTGGAAGCGTCTCTTCTATCTGGGTGTCATCATATAACTCCGCGTTTCTACTTTAATTATATTTAAATAAATAAATAAGTTCATGGCAGGAAAACATGGGATGAATACAGCTTACTCCATGAAAGGGTTAACTCATATGGAGATTGCTAAGAAAAGGGGAGAGAGCGTCATTGAGGCTCCACCCCCGGCCACCCGACAGAACCTGCCGTCTATGTTTTTATTTTTTTATTTTATTTTTAAGTGCTTATTACCATCTCCGCGGAAGCAAGAGAGGATGTTTATTCTTGGCCATTCACAAGAAGCGCAGCGCGCGCTTGCGAGCGGACAGAGGGATTTCCCGATCCGATGAGAACGCGAAAGAAAGGAGTTTTAAATCCGTCTCTCACTGCTCTGCTGGATGCACGGGTTTAAGCCCCAGGAATGCGCGGCGGCTCGGAATGCGAGGCGCGCGCGTAGCACTTAATCGAAGCAGTAAAGTGTAGAGATCGCCCTCCGATATGGATTACATACACGGAGGGATATCTCGTTTAAAACTCTGCCATTATCGGAAAACATTGACTGGCCTAAAGAGAAATGGCGCAATATTTTGTGAACTGATGAAAGCAAGATTGTCCTTTTTGGGTCTAGAGACCGCAGACAGTTTGTCAGGCGACCCCCAAACACTGAATTCAATCCAAAGTACACTGTGAAGACAGTGAAGCATGGAGGCACAAGCATCATGATATGGGGAAGCTTCTCGTACTATGGTGTTGGGCCTATTTATCACATTTCAGGTGTCATGAATCAATTTGAGTACATCAGAATACTTAAAGAGGTCATGTTGCCTTATGCCTAGGAGGAACTGCCCTCACCCTGAAATGGGTGATTTAACAAGACAACGACCCCAAATACACCAGTAAGCGAGCAGCATTTTGGTTCCAGACCAACAAGATTGAAGTTATGGAGTGTCCAGCCCAATCCCCAGACCTTAATCCAATAGAAAAGTTGTGGCCTGACAATAAAAATGCTGTTTCTGAGGCAAAACCAAGAAATGTAGAGGAATTGTGGCGTGTAGTACAATTGTCACAGATGTGAAGCAGTTCTCAGAAACCAGGTTATACAACTAAATATTAGTTTAGAGATGCACAAGAAAGATTAAACTTCAGGCATTTTTGTTTAAACGGTAAATTCATCACTTTGTAAAGATGAGTGATGACACTGCTATTTTTTTTGAACAGACTAATTTTGGTTTTTCTTTACTTACATTGAACTAATAAGACATTTAACACATTTTTCTTCATGTTGTAATTCAGTATATAATGTGCAGGGTGTTCAATGCATTTGTGTGATTTAAATTAAAAGTTATTTTATGGATATGGAGCTTTACTCACTTTTTTCAACACACTGCTATTGTTTTGAACACAACTTATAAATGAATAAATAAATGAATGCAGTTTACCTTAACCAGTTTTTTCTTCCTTCAGTTTTATTCAACATGTGAAAATACAGTAGATGTTTAATTTTGATTTAAAGTTTTATTTTGCATACATGATTATGGTGTTTAAACTGAATTATTAAGTTTGTTGTTGCTGTTATTATTTAGAGGAAATGTCTGATCCTTATTTTGAGACAATATTTGATCTTTTCTCATTTAAGAAAATACTTCCATTCCTACTTAACATAAATGAGCTACTGCCCTCTACAGGTGCAAAAACATTTACACTTTGTTCCTTTTCCTGCAGACGTGTTTTGTTCTGAGCTGAGTGTGTGGAGTTTCCATTACTGATATCAAGTTGGACCTTGATGACTCAGGTTTAATCAGGTTTAATTATTTATTAGCTGCATCCTCTTCTGTTTCCCAATTCAAAAGTAGACTCAAGACGCATCTCTTTAATCTGGCATACGCGTAACTCATCCCATAACCTCATACTCCAGTACACCTATCCTGAATGGCAACTACGCTAATTCTCTCCATCTTTTCTGTATTTTTCTACCCATCCTGAGACATCTGGAGATTGTGCCAGCTTCAGTAGACAAAGGCCAACCCTGCAAGGTTTCTAAGGCATCTTGAGAAGGACCTACTCCAGCTAGATTCTGCTTTATGATGGCTGGAGCTACACATCCTGCTCCTGTGCTTCCAGTGATCTGACCCCATCTGCCCTCTGCACCTACTGCTGAACTGAATCTACACAACTTCTGATATATTGAACTTTCACCTGCACAACACACTTGATGTTATTTCTATCTGTTATCACCCAGATGAGGATGGGTTCCCTGTTGAGTCTGGTTCCTCTCAAGGTTTCTTTCTATTGCCATCTCAGGGAGTTTTTCCTTGCCACTGTCGCCGTCACCCTTGGCTTGCTCATCAGAGACATTTCATTCATCATTCATTCATTTAATTATTATCTAGACACATTTTTCTCACACATACACACTTCCAAATATTTTCTTTTCTTAAAAAAATAAAATAAAAAATCTTTAATTTTTTTTTGTGAAGCTGCTTTGGGACAATGACCATTGTTAAAAGCGCTATATAAATAAAATTGAATTGAATTGAATTGTTTAAAATCATGTTTTAATTTGCATGTTTTCCCCATGTTTTTTTTTTTTTTTTTTGGGGGGCATAACTGATTAAGAATTTCTTTTCAGTATTTATTAAATATTGTTTTTAAGGAGAAGAATTGTACCCTGGAAACCACTGCACTGATTGATTGATAAGCAGGGAGAACAAACGCGCTAAATTCACAAGAACAATGGAAACAGACAAAACAGATGCCAGTGATGCAGACACAGCTGAAAGTGAAATGCCATTAAATTCTTATGAAGCAAACCCCTGGCAATTGTAACGGCCACTACTATGTTGTATACCACATTATGTATGTATGTTGCACTTTTAAGAGTTACCGCCCCTACCCCAAGTGTGTGCGCTGAGGAGGTGTGTAAATGAGTAGGAGATCAGGTGTGCTGCTCACCCCGAAACATCTATTCTTTTACCCCTTTCTTTACTTTTACTTTGTTTGTATTAGAATTTTGTGACGGTGAAAGAGGCCGATAAAGGTTTTGTGCTGAACGTTATTCTTGGCTCTGTGCTCTATTTTCCCTCTGCTATTCGGCGCAAAACATCAAAACGAGTTTGATTTCAAGCACAAAAAAGGCAACGGCTTTATTATGCAAAGGTGTTCCTTTAATTAAAAACAATTATTTGAGATTTATATCCGCTTGTCTTTTATGAACTACACTAGAATCCCCCATCCCACCCCTGCTGTTAAAAAAAAATAATAATAATAACTCAGTCTGAGAAGATTTTTAATGAGCTACTTTTTACTTTCTTTTACTTGAGTATATTTTTATAATAATATCTTTACTTGTATTTTAGTAAAATTTCACTGAAGTAACAGTACTTGTACTTGTACAAAAGTTTATTACTCTTTCCACCTCTGGGAATTTTGAAAAAATACCATTTTTCATACAATTCTTCAACCGAAACTATTGTTTGTGCATTCTCAATGTCACGAGGAATTTAAGAGGATGTTTATTACATGTCAGAGTTTTTGTAAGGGGAATCCACTGTTCTGTGTCACTGTGACTCTCCTTGCGCAGTAATACACAGCTGTGTCTCCAGTTTGCAGATTCTGTCCTCGAATTGTTACTGTGTTAGTAGAAGTGTCTCTAGAGATGCTGAACTTATTTTTTAGTTTGTCACTGTAATCTGTACTCCCATCAGTATAGATGATACCAATCCACTCCAGAGCTTTTCCTGCAGGTTGTCGGATCCAAGCTGTACTATAGCTTGTAAGTGAATATGAAACCTTACAGGGGATGGAGAGACTCTGGCCTGGCTGGACTGTCATGGCAGCAGGCTGAGTCAGTTCATCACCCTGTACATCTGTGGAGGAAAACACATTGTGATATCTCACGCAATATAAAGTATATCACACATATACAGTATTATTATTGTGGTAAATAAATAAATTATATAAACACTCACAGATTGAAGCTGCCAGCAGGAGCAGTAACGATGTGGAGAACATGGTGTGTGTTGTTTGTAAAAGGGTCTGTCCTGTTTTACAGGTTTAACAGAGACTATTGCATTACATAAATAGAGTGATATTCAGCACTGATGCTTGTATTTGCATATCTGGTGATTATGGGAGGATTCACAAGCACAGTAAATATTCAGGAATTGTAAAAGAGGTAGGTTCAGATAATTTACTATGGATCACACACACACACACACACACACACACACACACACACACACACACACACACACACACAAACCAATGCAACTACAACAAAAGTTATGCTTTAAAAGTAGTTACTGTTAACAGGCTGAAGATAGTTACACTACCAGTCCAAACAAAAGTCACCATTTGGACGTAAATGACCAAATACTTATGAACCCTTGATATGAATAACTACTGTAGTGATTAAAATGTTTTAGCTGCAAACCTTCTTTTAACTCTAAAATATATAGTGAGGAAATTCCTGTTTCTTATACAACCATGTTAGTGGTGCTAGAGATTTTAGAGAGGTCAAATTTTTGTCATGCATTAAGCAAAGTAAGCAACTGAAATTACCGGAATTGGGTTACCAACATATTATAGCTATATATACCATCTATAAACTAAATTATAACTGTAAAATAAAAGGATATTGATGTATTACAGTAGCAACTTTGTGTCTGTGTGTGTGTGTGTGGGGGGGGGGGGGGGATGATTGGATTCTGCGTGATTGGAGATCATTTAAAAACTTGATCACAGCTATGTTTAATAGTAAAAGTCCAGCATTTCCACATGCACAATGTGTCACACAATTTATTTATTAATATTTAAAGCTGATATAATGGAACATTTATTTTTTTGGCTATTAAATCACTTTGGTTATGGCAATCATGAATAGTTTCTTTTACCAGCATCTTTGTTCCCCTGCCTTGAATTTTAGACAAAAAAGTTAAACTTTTCAAGAAATGTAAAAAAGTAAAGACCTCAGAACATGATAGCCTAATTACATAATTATCTTCTAATATTGTGATGCTGCATGCATTTAATAATCACTTATTAAGGGCAACAATAATTCTGTCAATTGTATTATTATTATTATTAGTAGTAGTAGTGGTTATATATTTTTATTTTTGTTTCTCTTTTTCTTTTTGTCAATTTGACAATAAGACACATTCTTAGTGTTTAGTGCACATTATTAAAAAAAAAGCTGTGCAGTATCTAGCCATGCATATGGATAAAATCTATTATTAACATTAAAAGTTTTATTATTTTTATTATTGTTAATATAAGATTTTTATATTGAATGTAATTTTCTTTGTGCAGATTTTGAACAGCTGATTGATTTGGTTGTGTCACTGTGGTGCAGCGCAATAATACAGGTCCTTCTCAAAAAATTAGCATATTGTGATAAAGTTTATTATTTTCTGTAATGTACTAATAAACATTAGACTTTCATATATTTAGATTCATTACACACAACTGAAGTAGTTTAAGCCTATTAATTATTTTAATATTGATGATTTTGGCATACAGCTCATGAAAACCCAAAATTCCTATCTCAAATAATTAGCATATCATGAAAAGGTTCTCTAAACGAGCTATTAACCTAATCATCTGAATCAACTAATTAACTCTAAACACCTGAAAAAAGATTCCTGAGGCTTTTAAAAACTCCCAGCCTGGTTCATTACTCAAAACCGCAATCATGGGTAGGCTTCCGACCTGACTGCTGTCCAGAAGGCCATCATTGACACCCTCAAGCAAGAGGGTAAGACACAGAAAGAAATTTCTGAACGGATAGGCTGTTCCCAGAGTGCTGTATCAAGGCACCTCAGTGGGAAGTCTGTGGGAAGGAAAAAGTGTGGCATAAAACGCTGCACAACGAGAAGAGGTGACCTGACCCTGAGGAAGATTGTGGAGAAGGACCGATTTCAGACCTTGGGGGACCTGCGGAAGCAGTGGACTGAGTCTGGAGTAGAAACATCCAGAGCCACCGTGTACAGGCGTGTGCAGGAAATGGGCTACAGGTGCCGCATTCCCCAGGTCAAGCAGCTTTTGAACCAGAAACAGCGGCAGAAGCGCCTGACCTGGGCTACAGAGAAGCAGCACTGGACTGTTGCTCAGTGGTCCAAAGTACTTTTTACGGATGAAAGCAAATTTTGCATGTCATTCGGAAATCAAGGTCAAAGGAGTCTGGAGGAAGACTGGGGAGAGGGAAATGCCAAAATGCCTGAAGTCCAGTGTCAAGTACCCACAGTCAGTGATGGTCTGGGGTGCCATGTCAGCTGCTGGTGTTGGTCCACTGTGTTTTATCAAGGGCAGGGTCAATGCAGCTAGCTATCAGGAGATTTTGGAGCACTTCATGCTTCCATCTGCTGAAAAGCTTTATGGAGATGAAGATTTCATTTTTCAGCACGACCTGGCACCTGCTCACAGTGCCAAAACCACTGGTAAATGGTTTACTGACCATGGTATTACTGTGCTCAATTGGCCTGCCAACTCTCCTGACCTGAACCCCATAGAGAATCTGTGTGATATTGTGAAGAGAAAGTTGAGAGACGCAAGACCCAACACTCTGGATGAGCTTAAGGCCGCTATCGAAGCATCCTGGGCCTCCATAACACCTCAGCAGTGCCACAGGCTGATTGCCTCCATGCCACGCCGCATTGAAGCACTCATTTCTGCAAAAGGATTCCCGACCAAATATCGAGTGCATAACTAAACATAATTATTTGAAGGTTGACTTTTTTTGTATTAAAAACACTTTTCTTTTATTGGTCAGATGAAATATGCTAATTTTTTGAGATAGGAATTTTGGGTTTTCATGAGCTGTATGCCAAAATCATCAATATTAAAATAATTAATAGGCTTAAACTACTTCAGTTGTGTGTAATGAATCTAAATATATGAAAGTCTAATGTTTATTAGTACATTACAGAAAATAATGAACTTTATCACAATATGCTAATTTTTTGAGAAGGACCTGTACACAGCAGTCATGTGCAGTCATGCCAGTCATCTGCAGGTACGCCATGTTTTTGTAGTTGTCTCTGCTAATTTCCAAATGTCTCTTAATGTGTTTGGCATATACTGTTTTACATACCAGATAAGCCCAATCCATTGCAGTGCTTTTCCAGCTTGTTGTCTGATCCAGTGCCTGGCATAGCTACCAAAGTTAAAATATAAAATTTATATTTATATTTAAAATATATTTGACATTCAGAATAAAAATTCACTAATGAGGCTAATTAGAAGCAGGAATAATGAGAGTGAGTTCTACACGGTGAGTGTTGATGAGACTTGACCACTCCACTCAGCTTAGCTGCACATACAGTAAGTACTGCATAGACACACAACATTCTGGATTTGCATCATGACATCATGAGGTTTCAGATCATCCTGCTAATCACAGCGGGGCTGCATTTTAACCTTTAAAATGTTCCATATTACAAGTGAATCTATGTAAGGAGGCACACTATCATAAATAATGCAAATATATTTTTTATTATCTTAAAAATATGTATTTACTATTGTGTTATATTTAGTTAATATGGTTAGGTATTGAGATAATGTGGCTTTAAATGAAACAAAACTTTTACTTTTTACTCCACTTTGACTGTTACAAAGCAATAGGAGAGTGTTAGACTGTTAAAATAATGCTAAATAAAACTTCACCATGGCAACAATTACATGTTTTAAACTTGCTTTTGTGGAGTGTCGATGACACAAGTCAGTGTGAACGTTACTATAGAAATGATGTGGTTTGTATTACAGCCCAAACTACTGAGTTAATCAGATTGGTGGATTTAGCAGTGCTGTGGTGTAATGCAGTGTAAGCACCAACACATTTAAATCACACAGTTTGTTTCCAGGTCTCATGGCTTTCAAAAATTGGTAGACTTTTTAAAATTTCTTAAAAATTTGTTTCTGAACTGAGACTGTGAACTGTAAGTCATTGCCCTTAAAGGGTACTGTTTTTTATACAGGGATGTTGTTGATCTGTCTCACTAGGGCAGTAATACACAGCTGTTTCTTCAGTCTGCATGTTCTGTCTTGATAAATATCACTGTGCTGCTGGACATGTCTCTGGAAATAAGGAATCTACGTTTTAGTTTCTCACTATAGCCAGTGCAACATATTCGATCACCTCCAGAGTTTTTTCTGCAGGTTGTCGTATCCAGTCTGGACAGTAGATAGTGTTAGTAAATAAATATCCAGACACTTTACAACTTAGTGAATGACGTCACTATTGTAGAACTGGGTCAGCTTGACACTGTGAACATGTGTTTAAAAAAAAAAAATTATATATATATATATATATATATATATATATATATATATATATATATATATATATATACACACACACAGATCCTTCTCAAAAAATTAGCATATTGCGATAAAGTTATAAAAAAAGCTGTGATAAAACACAGGCAGAAGGACGACTAAGATATATCCTGTGGCGATACACAGGCAGAAGGACGAATAACACGTAACAGGACACAAACTACACGTGAAGCTGAGACTGGACACAACAAGACAACATACGAGACGAAAGAGACACGCAGAGACTAGGGGAGACACGTAGAGGCTAGGGGAGACACGTAGAGACAAGAGACAAGGAGAGAGACGGGATTAGGGCTAAAGACATGGCAATCAGCTAGGCATGGCTTTTAGCTAAACATGGTTAAGGGCACTTAACCATGGCAGTCAGCTACACATTCACCTAGCTAAGCATGTCTTCAGGCCAACATGCACTAAGCTACACTTACCTAATAGCTCAACACACATTAGGGAATTGGGGCACAGAACCACAGACAGAGGATACCCAGTGGCTAGGCTAGGGGACACTCAAAGGCTAGGCTAGGGGACACTCAAAGGCTAGGCTCACTGGAACACTATGGAGGCGGGAAACACAGCACAGCTAGAGACACAAAGGGGCTATGGCTAGAAGCATGTTAGTTAGTTCAACATAGGTTTTAGCTAAACACACTTCTAGCCAAACACACACCTATCTACTTACCTGATCTAGCTAAACACACATGAAAACAGGGGGACCAGAACCACAGTACTTACATACACATATGACATGACTGAATCAGCTCCACAAACATAGACACACAGAACATATACATAAACATTGCCCACATGAGAGCCTAAGTGAACAGAACTTAAATCAAAATATAAACTAAAAGAACTAAACACAAAATGCCCACACAAATGACAGTAGTATAAATAATAATGCTCGACCCAGTTTCCCAGACTAAACCGCTATTTATAGTTCAGAAGCTCATATTAGGCCTTCATCATAAAATTCATTATGTTATTTGTACGCAAATTCTGCCCTGCCGTTTAATTCTGAGTCTCTTCTCGTAAGGAAGACTACTAAATGGTTTTGCCAAAAGCAGGTCAACAATATTAGCACCGTCTGCCATTATGCACAGCTTGCTAGCTGGCTAGTTTCCCCTTCTACGAGCTGCTTTAATTATATGAACGAACTAACTTTACAATGCTGAAACAAGGAGCAAAGTAAATCAAAAAAGGGGTTCCGCCCTTTTAACAGCTCCTCCAATAATCACGCAGAAGCTCGGAGTCCAGGCCAGCCTACTCCTCATTTGCTCCTCATTCACCCCCAGAGACACTGAGCGACATAATCGCAGCGTTTATCCAATGACCGTCTAGTTTCAAAGCACTGAAAAAAAACGTTCAAAGCAGCCGCATTGAAGTCATTGGACGCTGGGCTTCAACGGGGAAATGCAGATTTTGGCATACAGCTCATGAAAACCCAAAATGCCTATCGCAAAAAATTAGCATATTACATCCGACCAATAAAAGAAAAGTGTTTTTAATACAAAAAAAGTCAACCTTCAAATAATTATGTTCAGTTATGCACTCAATACTTGGTCGGGAATCCTTTTGCAGAAATGACTGCTTCAATGCGGCGTGGCATGGAGGCAATCAGCCTGTGGCACTGCTGAGGTGTTATGGAGGCCCAGGATGCTTCGATAGCGGCCTTAAGCTCATCCAGAGTGTTGGGTCTTGCGTCTCTCAACTTTCTCTTCACAATATCCCACAGATTCTCTATGGGGTTCAGGTCAGGAGAGTTGGCAGGCCAGTTGAGCACAGTAATACCATGGTCAGTAAACCATTTACCAGTGGTTTTGGCTCTGTGAGCAGCTGCCAGGTCATGCTGAAAAATGAAATCTTCATCTCCATAAAGCTTTTCAGCAGATGGAAGCATGAAGTGCTCCAAAATCTCCTAATAGCTAGCTGCATTGACCCTGCTCTTGATAAAACACAGTGGACCAACACCAGCAGCTGACATGGCACCCCAGACCATCACTAATTGTGGGTACTTGACACTGGACTTCAGGCATTTTGGCATTTCCCTCTCCCCAGTCTTCCTCCAGACTCTGGCACCTTTCCGAATGACATGCAAAAGTTGCTTTCATCCGAAAAAAGTACTTTTGGACCACTGAGCAACAGTCCAGTGCTGCTTCTCTGTAGCGAAGGTCAGGCGCTTCTGCCGCTGTTTCTGGTTCAAAAGTGGCTTGACCTGGGGAATGCGGCACCTGTAGCCCATTTCCTGCACACGCCTGTACACGGTGGCTCTGGATGTTTCTACTCCAGACTCAGTCCACTGCTTACGCAGGTCCCCCAAGGTCTGGAATCAGTCCTTCTCCACAATCTTCCTCAGGGTCCGGTCACCTCTTCTCGTAGTGTTTTCTGCCACACTTTTTCCTTCCCACAGACTTCCCACTGAGGTGCCTTGATACAGCACTCTGGGAACAGCCTATTCGTTCAGAAATTTCTTTGTGTCTTACACTCTTGCATGAGGGTGTCAATGATGGCCTTCTGGACACCAGTCAGGTCAGCAGTCTTACCCATGATTGCGGTTTTGAGTAATGAACCAGGCTGGGAGTTTTTAAAAGCCTCAGGAATCTTTTTTCAGGTGTTTAGAGTTAATTAGTTGATTCAGATGATATCATAGCTCGTTAATAGCTCATTTAGAGAACCTTTTTATGATATGCTAATTTTTTGAGATTTTGGGTTTTCATGAGCTGTATGCCAAAATCATCAATATTAAAACAATGAAAGGCTTGAACTACTTCAGTTGTGTGTAATGAATCTAAAATATATGAAAGTCTAATGTTTATCAGTACATTACAGAAAATAATGAACTTTATCACAATATGCTAATTTATTGAGAAAGACCTATATACTGGCACAAAAAGACACTGGATTGCGCCCCCTCGTGGTTGCATTATATATATATATATATATATAATGCAACCACGAGGGGGCGCAATCCAGTGTCTTCTTGTGCCAGTATATATATATTCAGTGTCTTCTTGTGCCAGTCCCAAGTCTGGATAAATGCAGAGAGTTGTGTCAGGAAGGACATCCGACTTAAAACATTTGCCAAATCAATGATGCGAATCACAAATATAATTCCCATACCGGATCGGTATTATAGTTAACAACGACTGCCACTGGTGCTGTTGACCTACAGGGTGTTGCTGGAAGTTGGGCTACTGTTGATCAAAGAAGGAGAGGAAGAATGTGTTCAAAAGCAGAGAAAGAAAAGAAAAGGCAAGAGTTTAGGAGTGATAGTAGGGACTTTGAATGTTGGGACCATGACAGGGAAGGCAAGAGAGTTGGTTGATATGATGCAGAGAAGGAAGGTGGATATACTGTGTGTCCAGGAGACCAGGTGGAAAGGTAGCAAGGCTAGAAGCTTAGGATCAGGGTTCAAATTGTTTTACCATGGTGCGGATAGGAAATGAAATGGAGTAGGAGTTATTCTGAAAGAGGAGTTTGTAAGGAATGTTCTTGAGGTGAAGAGAGTATCAGATAGGTTGATGAATCTGAAGCTGGAAATTGATGGTGTAATGTTCAATGTTGTTAGTGCTTATGCCCCACAGGTAGGATGTGGGTTAGAAGAGAAGGAAAAATGCTGGAGTGATTTAGATGAAGTGATGCAGAGCATCCCCAGAGGTGAGAGAGTGGTCATTGGTGCAGACGTCAATGGACATGTTGGGGAAGGGAACAGGGGTAATGAAAATGTGATGGGCAGGTTTGGTCTTCAGGACAGGAATGTAGAAGGACAGATGGTGGTGGACTTTGCAAAGAGGACGGAAATGGCAGTAGTAAATACTTTCTTCCAGAAGAGACAGGAACATAGGATGACATATAAGAGTGGAGGCAGAAGCACTCAGGTCGACTACATCTTGTGTCGACGTTGTAATCTAAAAGAGATCAGTGACTACAAAGTATTGGTAGGGGAGAGTGTAGCCAGACAACACAGAATGGTGGCGTGTAAAATAAACCTGGTGATAAGGAAGGTGAAGAGGACAAAGGCAGAGCAGAGGACAAAGTGGTGGAAGCTGAGAAAGAAGGAATGTTGTGTAGTCTTTAGGGAGGAGTTGAGACAGGCTATGCGTGGTCAGGAGGTATTTTCAGTTGACTGTGTGATAAGTCCCTGACTATGTGATCAGGGAGACAGGTAGGAGGGTACTTAGTATATCATCAGGTAAGGGAAAAAGGGACAAGGAGACTTGGTGGTGGAATGAGGAAGTCCAGGAGTGTATACAGGGAAAGAGGCTAGCTAAGAAGAAGTGGGACACTGAGAGGACTGAAGAGAGTAGACAGGAGTACAGGGAGATGCAGCCTAAGGTGAAGGTAGAGGTGGCAAAGGCCAAACAAAGAGCATATGAGGACTTGTATGCTAGTGTGGCGGTGTGGTGAGGTGTCTTTCGCTGGGTGTGGGAATAAAATTCCCCTGAACCAACCTTAACAACTAAGTTACCGATTACGCCACCCAGGGTTGGTTACCCGGGAAAATGTAGAACACACAGGTTCGAATCCCTAAGGACACCAGGGCATGGATGCAAAAATAAACACCAAATCTTTATTTATACAAAGAATTTCCAGAACAATTAATATAATGCTGGGAAATTAACCATAGAAGAGCAGGCTAGAGATGAGGCTACACTCCTGCCCGTTAATAAATGATCACGAGTGCACCAAACCACTCACGCTAGGGAAAATGTAATACCACTCCACACTGTGTAAACATGAGCACACCACTCTATAAGCAGCTAGCCTGCCTTCTCATTCCCAGCTCCTAAAAAAAAGAAAGAAATACAAGTAAATAAACAAACAATTATTAATTACACAAAAACTAAATATGTAAAAGGGAAAGAAGAAAATTATAGCTGCAGCACACTCTCCCAACTTGAAGGACAAATAACTAAATCAGCCAGGAAAGTTTATATCAGCACACTGGCCACCAACACCAGGCAGAGCAGCATAAACAAAACAGAACAAAATATATAAGCCAGCTCAAAGCAGCAGCACAAGCAAAGCAAAGGACTGCTGGAAGGAGCCACCTCTAGTTTAAGTCATTATAGCTGCAAAGGGTGGGCCAAAATCTTATTAAACCCTATGGATTAAGAACTGGATATGACTTATAAGTGCACATGCATGTGAAGGCAGATGAGTGAATACTTTTAGCAATATAGTGTATGTTATAATATAATAATTAATAGCTTAACTAATAACAACTATTACCAGTCACATGTCATTTCTCTACTCTGCATTATGATTCCGTTATGTAATTATGTCACTTATACTAATATATAATTATGTATTTTTATATAATGAATAAATAATAATTTATGTTTAACTTAATCTGTACTTTCTTCCCTTATTTTTCAATCATCTATTAAAAATAGACATGTTTTAATTTGCTTAGATGTATTTGGTGGGCTCTGTCTATACAAGTGTTTATTACATACATGATTAAGTTGTCTGAACTGAAATATTTAGTTTGTTATTGTTGTTATTTACACTGTAAAAAACTACCTATAGAATCTACCCAAAAAATGTGAGGTAACAATTTGCATTTAATTTGTTTGGGTACATTTCACCCCATATTTTTCGTAAAAAGTATCAAAATAAATTAGCTATAACATGAAAATTAAAATTAGGTAAAGCCTACCCATTGCATCACATGATGAATTACTTACTAAAATTAAGTAACATTATGTTTATGCAATGAGTAGGCTTTACCTATTTTAAATTAGCATGTTATAGCTAATTTATTTTGGTACTTTTTACGAAAAATATGGGGTGAAATGTACCCAAACAAATTAAATGCAAATTGTTACCTCACATTTTTTGGGTAGATTCTATAGGTAGTTTATGACTAACTAGCCATAATTTAATCAGAAAAGTTTAACTTTATTTAAAAAGTTCACCCGACACAGTAGATCATGATTATATATATATATATATATATATATATATATATATATATATATATATATATATATTTTATTAAATAATCAAATAACAAAGAAACGAGGTACAAAACTATCTTTTATAAAAATACCAGAATAAGAGAATAACACTGAATAACTGTACTTGTGTAACTGTCCCCAACATAAAGCAAGGAAGCACTCTATTCCATTCAGTGTGGAGTTTAGCTGAGTTTACCTAAACAGTCAAAGGCAGACAAATGCACCCCATGCAGACAAATGAGTCCAATTCATACAGACAGGAAAATCCAAATCCTACAGACAGACATATGCACACTTTTATAAACATTTCAAATTGTCATTGAACATAGGATTATAACAATTCTTTATTTTTAACACATATATGGCATTGACCTAATCATAGCTCATAAAAGCACATCTTAAAGTCAGTTATATTCATGTTACAAAAGGAAAATGTTGTGTGACTGTCCTAATTTTAAGTAGTTTGTATCAAACCTTTTCATTTTAATGAAGAAATGGATTAAAGACATAATTTAGAAAACAAGTGTTCTAGATTTCAACACTATGTTAAACTCAATATCAACAACAGCACTGTTAGCATCATATACTGGACAATTGTATTTTTAATTTATGCACGCTTGCTGAAGTAAAAATTTATCTACAATTAAGTTAATATGTCTATCATTTTTCCAACACAAAAATAACATTTACAGTATTTGAGTGACAAACATTCTTAAACACATCTTTAAGATCAGGCAAGTGCATATTTTAAATGCTGTTGCTAAAGCTTAACTCCAAACTTCTTGTTTTACCAGCAAAAAACACAAATACTTATATTTAAACGTTAGCTTTCTGTAATTAAAGTTATTTCTATCTTTTCCGTTAACTTTATCTGTTAGCCTAGACTTTGGATAAGGCAGCCAGTAGCTAGCTACTGTATAAGAGTTGGCTATCTTACTAGCTAATGTTTCAGTAACTTAAAACGGATTGTGCTTTATTACTTTACAGGCATAAAATACGAGACAGTATTATATTACCGGTAAAACGTTTGAAATCGTGTTTTTTTTTTCCGTACTTATACCTAACTAATGCGGGGAAAAATACTTTTTCTCCTGTACATTAACATTAGCTAAGCTAGCTTGTTATGACAAATGTTTGCCTAAAGAAAGCTACAAATGTGAACTTCTCATCGAACATGACCACAAACCTTATGAGAGATAAGAATAAATGTTACCCTTTGCTTTCATGATATGATAAATAGAAAGCATATTACAAAGATATCTTACCTTCAGCCCAGAAGATTGACAAATGAACATGTGCCTCAAATAGCTCATGCTTACAACAGATCCAATGTTTTGGGGTATATATTACAATGTTTTTTTAGGTTGCAGTTATTACTATAAATAATTAGGTAGTGTGGGTGAATTTTACTCATTATTATATAATTAAACTTGATGACAAAAATAATAGGTAAATGGTAGACTATTTGCAAGGGTAGTATTTACCACCCACCAAAATCATTTTTTACAGTGTAGAGGACACTTTTGAGAGATAATAATTGTATCTTTTCTTGATTAAAATTGTTTCCGAAAAAAAAAAAAAAATGTCTAAAGAGTTTTACTTGCTACTGCCCTCTGCAGATGCAAAACAAAAAGAAAAAAAAAAACACTTAAACTTTGTTACTCTTTCTGCAGTTGTGTGTTGTACTTCATTACTGAAGTACAACACACTGTACAGCTGAGTGTGTGGAGTGTTCATTACTGATAAAAAAAAAAAAACATCCACTTTGCCCAGCTCATATTCAAAAACCCTAATGGATAAACTGTATATTCTCTTCTGGACAACAAAGAATTAGATGAAAATTAAGTAAATAAATAAAATAAAGTGCAGATCTGGTGAATGTTTTGATGAATACATTATTTGGAATTTATTCAGTTAAATTTAATAACATTTTATTTGTATAGCTCTTCTAACACTGGTCATTGTTGCAAATCAAAATTATGAAAAAGTGTATAAAATGTCTACAAATCAAAACACGGCGAGGGTGACAATGGCAAGGAAAAACTCCCTGGAATTTCATTAGGAGAAAAAACTTGAGAGAAACCAGACTAGCAGGGAACCTATTCTCATTTGGGTAATAACGGATAGCAGGAATTGTTTTGCAGTCATACTGTGTGTTAGGAGGCTGGAAGTGCAATATAACAGATATGTTCAAGTTAATAGCGAGTCCAGTTCGTTATTGCATGTGATTGACAGATCATGCGTTCTTTACAAATACTAATAGAAATATTTGTTTTTAGAAATATAGCCAGAAATCTGATTGAGACTAGAGGTGTTTATTGGGACTGGAATGCATATTAGTTGGTTGAGGAACTGTTAAAGCCACAAATCACACACCATGGTAAGCGCATTGCTGGAACAAGTCATTTTTTTTCCATTTTATTTGTCTTCTACTATTTTTTCTTTGTTTAAATATTAGCCTTCAAGCTTTGAGAACAGGCTGTGTGTTGACTTGATTAAACATCATTTTTCACTGTTCATTACATATGCTGTAAAATTAACAACTACAGTATATGAAGTAACTTGAAAGTACATTATCTTTATCCAATTATATTATGAGTGCTAATAGTTCTGCGTTTTCAGTAATCCAGGCCAATAAATATTTATTCCAATGAATGACAGTTGAAGTTTGACTGAGATGTTTATTAGTTGCATTGAAAGGCTGTTTCTTTTATGTGTCATTGAGTTTTTGTAAGGGGAATCTGCTGTTCTGTATCACTGTGTGTAACTTGCGCAGTAATACACAGCTGTGTCTTCAGTTTGCAGATTTTGACCTCGAATTGTTATTGTGGTAGTAGAAGTGTCTACTGACATGCTGAACTTATTTTTCAGTTTGTCATTGTAATAACTTCCACCACTATAGATATACCCAATCCACTCCAGAGCTTTTCCGGCAGGTTGTCGGATCCAATTTGTACTATAGCTAGTAACTGAATATGAAACCTTACAGGTGATGGAGAGACTCTGGCCTGGCTGGACTGTCATGGCAGCAGGCTGAGTCAGTTCCTCACCCTGTACATCTGTGGAGGAAAACACATGGTGATGTCTCATACAATATAAAGTATCCAACACATATTATTATTGTGGTAAATAAATTAATTATGCTGCACGTTTAGTTTTATTGAAGTAAATAAATAAATGTAATTAAACACTTACGGGAAGCAGCTGCCAGCAGGAGCAGTAGAGATGTAGAGAACATGGTGTGTGTTGTTTGCACTGGATTCTCCCACATCCATCACATAAATAGAGTGATATCCAGCCCTGATGCTTGTATTTGCATGTCTGTTGACAGTGAAAGAATTCACAAGCACAACAGAACTTTCTAAAATATGTAAAATATTGCAAAATAAGCAAATGCAGAAAAGTTACTATGTAGAGTATGACTACAATTTACCCATGAATAATTACTGTGTATATGATAAAGAAGCAGGACACACATTCAATTCAATTCAATTCAATTTTATTTATATAGCGCTTTTAACAATGGTCATTGTCCCAAAGCAGCTTCACAAGAAAAAAAAATGAAAGATTTTTTTTTTTTTTTTTTTTTTTTTAAGAAAGAAAAGAAAAGAAAATATTTGGAAGTGTGTATGTGTGAGAAAAATGTGTCTAGATAATAATTAAATGAATGAATGATGAATGAAATGTCTCTGATGAGCAAGCCAAGGGTGACGGCGACAGTGGCAAGGAAAAACTCCCTGAGATGGCAATAGGAAGAAACCTTGAGAGGAACCAGACTCAACAGGGAACCCATCCTCATCTGGGTGATAACAGATAGAAATAACATCAAGTGTGTTGTGCAGGTGAAGGTTCAATATATCAGAAGTTGTGTAGATTCAGTTCAGCAGTAGGTGCAGAGGGCAGATGGGGTCAGATCACTGGAAGCACAGGAGCAGGATGTGTAGCTCCAGCCATCATAAAGCAGAATCTAGCTGGAGCAGGTCCTTCTCAAGATGCTTTAGAAACCTCGCAGGGTTGGCCTTTGTCTACTGAAGCTGGCACAATCTCCAGATGTCTCAGGATGGGTAGAAAAATACAGAAAAGATGGAGAGAATTAGCGTAGTTGCCATTCAGGATAAGTGTAATGGAGTATGAGGTTATGGGTTGAGTTACGCGTATGCCAGATTAAAGAGATGCGTCTTGAGCCTACTTTTGAATTGGGAAACCGTGTCTGCTCCCCGAACAGTGTCTGGAAGGCTATTCCAAAGCTTTGGAGCCAAATATGAAAATGCCCTGCCCCCTTTTGTAGATTTTAAAATTCTGGGAATTACCAGAAGTCCGGAGTTTTGTGATCTTAAGGGACGTGGTGGATTATAGCGTATCAAAAGACTGGTTAGGTATGAGACATGTTTACATACAGTACAGTACAAACTACAAAACAACAACAAAAATTCTATAATTAGATTCTGCAAAATTAGAAGATAAATAATGCTGCTAATAAGATTATTAATAATGAGCTACAGGTGAAAATGATTATTAAGCGACATCACATCCTGGGGCTGATGGGTAGTTTACTGTAGTGTACCTGTAGTTTTGTGCTTTTTGGCACTACGATGACATGATGTTACAAACATGATGTTACATGATTGCAAACGTGAAGAGAAAAAAATATATAATTTGAATAAATTCTTAAGAGACTAAACTACTTTTGAGTGTTTTAAAAAAAACTTCTTGTTAAAAATTCGAGTGGATAGCTCATTGAGAATCCAGAGACAGTACAGGGCAGAGTGACTGAGTCTACAGGTCTCTTCACTATGAATCAGAGAAGTGACTGTCCATAATAATCTGAAGAAGTATTGAATGTTCTATTTACCAGAACAGAATTATTCCTTTTACTAATTTACATCACATAAATGCCATTGATAGAAATAAACCACAATATTCCAAAAGCATCCTTTTCTGTGTTCCGGTTCATTCAGATTTAAAGTGTATGGGAGTATAATCTATCACAGAGCTCATTGGAAACTAGAATTATATGGCACAGCATCAGTGCATACAGTATCAAAAATCTGTATCAAAAGTTTCATTATGCAGTATGTTTCCTTACTTTTGGTCTAATACACTGAGGATGAATAATCAGAGCTCATTTTGTGATTATATCATGCATATGTTTTTATTAACATTTAAAATAAATTATCACTCTGTGATGTGTGTGTGTGTGTGTGTGTGTGTGTGTGTGGGTGTGTGTGTGTGTGTGTGTGTGGTAGTTATAGTGATATATAGCAGTGTCTTCAATCATACAATTCAAAAATAGTTAGCCTTGCACCTACAGTGTCCAAGTTAAATTTTCTGGGTACTCAGGTTTCCTCTGACAGTCCAAAGACATTGCAAATTAGTCTAATTAAAGTTTTCAAATTGCCCACAGTGAGTGAATGACTGTCATATTTAATGTCACATTTTACAGTTTGCCATTTTAGATAAATGAGTGTTTTTAATAATCGGTGTATGTGCAAGAGCTTATAATTATATAATTACCCTAAAAGATAGTTGCTGGACATATTTTATGCAATAAATAAATAACATTATAATATATACAGTATTGTGCAAAAGCTTTAGGCACCATATTATATGTTGTACCAATTTTGTTATATATGTTTATCAGTACCAAATTATTCAGTATTTCCATATATAACTTAAACACTAATAAATAAATACCATTACAGGAGAATGAATGCATGGCCGTAAAGAAAAAGATGTATAGTACAAGACAGACCAGTTTTCAGATGGAAACAAAAAACCTAATGTACTGTACTGTACGCCCCTGGGATTTGCATAAAAGTAGAGAGAAGCGAGTGTGACAAAGTTACCAGAAGAACTCATATTCTCCAGGTTAGGTTTTCCTGAGCTTGCTGGAGAATATCAGTTCTTCTGGTAACTTTGTAGAAAACACGGTGTGTGTTGTTTGTATTTGGAACCCCTCTGTTCACAGAAGTTTAACAGAGAACAGCACATCAGATATACATCCTGTTCCATTTTATTTACTTATCTGTTGATGATGATGAGAATACTTAATATTTAAATTGAATTTAAATCATGATTTTGCCTAAGAACAAATCCATGAATAAAGAATAGGACAAAAACATCATTCAAAAGATCTAACGAAGTGCCTCAGAGAACAAAACACTGAAATGTTTGGTTCATGGTCAGGAACGATCCCAGACTTTATTTTCATTAAGAACTTTTAGTGAATACTCAAGAGGGAGGTGAACAAACAAAAATCCACAAATTCCTTCAAGTATTGATTAGGCAAAAATGGGCTGCCATCAATCAGGATGTTGCCTAGAAGTTGACCGACAGCTTGCCATGATGAATTGGAGAGGTCTTGAAAAAGAAAAGTCAACATGGCAAAAATTAACTCTTTGCATTAACTCTTTCCCAATGAAATTAAAAAGTATAAAAGCCCTTGACATTTATGAAATGCTGGTAATTATACTTCAGGATACAATAGTACAATCTTATAAAGAGATCTAAAAAGACTGAAGCAGCAGACTTTGTGAAAATGAATACTTGTGTCATTCTTAAAACTTTTGATTTTAAGCTCTAGTAGCGCACCAGTCAGAGTGAGTGTGCATGTGATGTGTGCTTTAAATAGTCTACTGAACTAAGCATAAACCAGTACAAAAAAGATAAAAATAAAAAACAGTTAGACTAACAATTTTTTTAATTCATTGTAAGCTTCCTGTGACAGTCTTCAGGAGAGAGGAGTTAGCTCTTTCTGCTTCCTTTAAATGCTAATATACAGTGGTTAATCAATCGGAATGTAGGTCCTACCGTCGCCGCGCTCGGCGGTACCGTTTGGCTTTGTGCGTTTGCTGGCTTTTACCGTTGAGTGGCGCTATATAACTACAGACTGACGCCTCATGCCTTAGTTCATTCTCTGCTGGATTAATGAGACACAGAGTTTAAGAACTGCACGTAGTAGCGGATAAAATCAAGTAAAACATTGTAGTAAAACAAATTTATAATCACAGAACTAAAATGACGATACAAATGTAGAATTTAAATTAAATAAAATCTTATTAGGATCAAATTTAAACAAAATAAATGTTAACACAGTGAGCCTTTAAATTTTATCACGTGTAATTAGAAAAGACGCGTGTAGGGTTTTGTGTCATCTTATATCTTGTGTTCTTTAAATTTATAGTAGATTTATTAACTAAAATAAATGACCATAAAAATTATAACATTGTCAGGACGTTCTACTGCGTCAGCTAATGATGGTCATTCAGCCCCGCTTGTGTTTTTGCGTTTATTATAAGAATGAAATTCAATTCAATTCAATTTTATTTATATAGCGCTTTTAACAATGGTCATTGTCCCAAAGCAGCTTCACAAAAAAAAATTTAAGATTTTTGCAGAAATGCAGTAGACTGTTATGATCTGTAACGGATTCGACCCATGTTGCACGGGCGGCACCATAAAGCACGGACACGAGGCGAGGTCTTACGGGAAAAGGGTCATTGATTTAGGTAAAATGGGGAAGGAAAGTGTTGAAGGAGGGAGAAAGGAAAGAAAGGGATAAAGATTGTGCATGTGCAATTCCGGGGGCTGTGCCACACTGGCATGCGGGCACACAACTGACAATAAGTGTTGGTGCGCGGAGTGGCAGAACTGAGCACGCGGAGGCAGCGCTTCTCCCGCTGTCGATGGCCGGCGTGAGTCCTCGCTGACGTAAAAAAAACTTAACACAAACGTCCTCGCAGCCTTTTCCTCTTCGGCAGCGGGGCTGCGAGGGCGGGCACGGTGCGGGAGTGAAGGTGCCGCGGGAGCTCGCGCAGCTCTTTCTCGCGCTGTCCTCAGCGCGGAGATCAAAGGGCGGAATTCTAGTGTCCTTGTTTAAAGTGCCGTGTTTAAACAGTGTTAGGACGTTCTACTGCGTCAGCTGATGTCGGTCTTTCAGCCCCGCTTGTGTTTTTGCGTTATTATAAGAATGAAATGCAGGAGACTGTTATGATTTGTAACGGGTTCGACCCATGTTACTCAAACAACTCAGTTCAGGTGTAAGTAAATGGATAGAAGGTAAATGTCTGTGCTGTTTGGGGGAGGGACGTGCTAATGATTTGGTCGGCTCTGTGTGTGTGTGTGTGTGTGAGAGAGAGAGAGAGAGAGGGGTGTCGCGGTCGTTTTCAGTGAAACAAAGGCTCAGCTGAAAAATGTTAGGCACATCAGTCACTTAACCCCCGATAAAAGTATTTGAGTGTTATGATAGTTGTAATATAACAGATGCGCATTGAATACTAAACCTAAACCAGGCACGGAGATTAATGAACCAAGATAGCCCCCATACCCGTTTAAAAAAAATAATAATAATAATAATATTATTGTGTATAGACTGATTAAAAACAATGCAATTTATGCTATCATAAGGAAAATAACTTCTTCCATTCCAATGATTTAAAAAGGTAACAATGTCAACTTTAGAATCTAGAATCCAGGAGATTAAAATTACACAAATTGAAATCACTGAAAGTCTCCAGAAGAGCCTCAGGTTCAAGAGGTTTTTAAAGTGGGGAGAAATGCATTTCAGTTCCTCTGAATAGGTGAGAACAGCCGATTCACACCTGGGGAGGGTGAATCATTTGTATTTGAATGTTGTCTGGCATTGTAAAGCACTATAGTGACACTAAAAGAACAACCCAGGATTAATAGGAATTCTTATAGCCTACTGCATAAACATTATTGAGCACAAAAAAATTCCTCGCGCTCGGGAAAACTATGCGTGCGGTTGAGCGCTGGTTAGACTATAGGAAATTAAATCGGAGGGTTTTTATTTAGACTATTAACAAAATAAGGCGTGCCAGCTGCCACTTTTTAGTTAGAAGTTTTCAATACAAACTTATAATGCCCACATGACATGACGGAATAAGGCACGGCTGGTGATGATTGGGGTTTGTTGGGTTACAGTGGATTTTACTACGCGGTGTGAGTGCAATGGCCATCCGTCTGCTCGCGCTGACTCTGCTCTCCGCGGATGGCCGGACCCCCCCCACCTCTCGCTCCTTTGAAGTTACTGGGCCGCGTTCCATTTGCCTTGCTTGCATGCCGCACTTCCGCGTTGTTGCACGCGCGCTGCATACACAGCGCGTAGTAAAATCCACTGTAGCCCAACAAACCCCGAGTATTTGATAGCGCGGGGTGCAAGCCCGCGCAACGATAGCTCACCAGTCATGTGTAATTCTGCGGTCCCGCTGCTTCGCATGTCTGAAGGGGAGGACGCCTAACTAGTGAGCGAGGAGCGATATTGATTTGGGCGCACGCCGTGACAGGCTGAAAAAAACTGTCAGATTAATGTGCAAAAACTATATAATAAAACTATATAAGACTACATGCCTTTATAAGAATCAACTTTTATTTAAGCGCACCCACAATAACGAAAAAACTTTGTGATTTTGTAAGTGTTGTGATTTTGTAAGTGTTGTAAGCTGCGCTGCTCTGTATTGTTTTTGGTGAACTTTGAGCGCGTCAGAAAATGAACTCAAACGTTTTTTTAAATGGTCAGAGTCAGTCTGCTTGCTGTTTTCCCGACGCGTTCATAATCATTAGTCTACTCCTGCCGGTGCGCTCTGGAAAACTCCATGCATGCGGCTGAGCGCTGATTAAAACTATGGAGTAAATTAAAGAGGAGAATCACGATGCCGAGTCGAAGTCCTGAGCCCAAACCTCATTTAAATTAAATTAACAAATATTATAAGTAAAAAAACAAAAGCCCACGTTTAGAAACCGTTTATAAATTATTTCCGACATGAGTTGGCCCGGTGTTATGCGCAGAGCGCCGGGAGATTTCCTGAAGCTCAGAAATCACTGGGCATGTTTTCTAAATAGCCGCTATCTTTAATAACTGATGGAGGTTTTGAGCTGTATACACACGCATTCCTGCCTAAACAACTCTTAAAACTACACCTGTAACACAATAAACATTAATATTTCAAACATTCTGCAGGCTGATATTTGGAGAAAGGAAAGAATAATGAATAAACCAGTTGTTGGGTCAAAATAACCCAACCAGGTGTTCATTTGTAAACTACATCTCATATGAGCCAACATGAGCAACCCAACAATGTGTTTAAAGTACCTAAAATAATCCAGAACTTAAATAACAATAAAACGATACAGAGATACGCTGTATAACAGTCACTGTTGTATTTACGGCAACGAGCGAAAATGTCACTTTGCGCCACCTGGCGGCCATTTTACGAATGACTTTGAAATGCAACTGATTTATTTTGGCCGCTGACGTTTTTACGCGGCGGTGAGCGCGACGGTAATAACCATTCCAATTGATCAACTACTGTAAACACCAAATAACATGCAACTTACAGTATGATAACAGGTGCAGTAAAGTACATGTCAGAAGATGGTGATACTGCAAGCACAGCACACAGCAGAAAGCAAAGTGAAGCAGAGTAAAGCAATAACAAGAAATAAAAAATAAACCTGGGTTTTCAGAAGCAAACAAACAAAACACATGACAAACTCAATACTAGACACAATACAAGACTAAACTAGAGCTTAAATAATGATTCAAAATAAGATGCTAAACTTTCTGCAACTGTTCATGTGAAGCAACAGACAGTAAAAGTCAGCTTCAAAATCCCCACACAAAACATAGATTCATGGTGCAGAGCGCCCTCCAGGGGTTATTCCTGACAGTACCACATTTACATTAAAACATGTACAGTACAATCTTGCAGTCTTCGTACCAACTAAATTTGAAATCCTACTGTACACACCACGGGAAAAATGTGTATTAAAAATGAGTTAAATGGAAATATAAATTATTTTATTGCATACATCACCTAAATACCCGTAGTTGTTTTAAAGTATTTTAGTAACAGTGCACTATGCATCAAGCAGCGTCAGTGAATCTACTGACACTGTATTCTGTTTTAATGCTATTATGAGGTTTCTGTACTGGGGGTTTTTGTACAGGGATGTTGTTGATCTGTCTCACTGTGGTTGTCGAGCGCAGTAATACACAGCTGTGTCTTCAGTCTGCATGTTCTGTCCTGTTAATGTAACTGTACTGCTGGACGTGTCTCTGGAAATCTGAAACCTGCTCTTTAGTTTTTCACTGTAGTCAGTGCCACCACTACTACATATACGTCCGATCCACTCCAGAGTTTTTCCTGCAGGTTGTCGTATCCAGTGTGTACAGTAGTTACTATCAGTCAATGAATATCCAGACACTTTACAGGTCAGAGTCAGTGACTGACCAGGGGTTACTACTGAGGATGCAGGCTGGGTCAGCTCAACACTGTGAACACCTGTTAAAAAAAAAAACAATGTTGTTAAAGCAAAACACTACAAGTAACGAAACCTCTATTATATATTAAACGTAAATGACTTACAGTGTACGGCTGCCAGAAGCAGCAGCAGTAGTGATGTAGAGATCATGGTGTGTGTTGAAGCAGAATAAGTAACAGCTCTTGGTTGTCATCACTTAAATGTACAACAGGGAATGACATTTGCATACAGACACTCCTTATCTGAGGGGGATATTAATATATTTTGATTTCCAAACTAAATTTAAGTGTAAATTTTAATTAGATTAAATGAACATACTAGAACATATCAGTAGTATGTAATAAAGGCAAGGTTTATTTTTATAAAAAAAATAAATATAATAAAACTAATCATTAAAGGGGGTTTAATAGGGCATAAAATGCAGGTACTTCTGTCAAGTCAAATAATTATGTACCCATGAATGTGCATGGACATTTTAAGGGACTTGTTGCTCCCATAAAAATGTAACTTCCTGCTTTTAGTTGTCATCCATCAGCATGTATCTGAATTGTGCGAAGTATTCTTATTTACCTAACTCCAAGTTAGTTTTAAATTTGTAAATTGTTTTACATTTAAATTATTAATAAAATTAAACAATGGACACTGTTACTTAAAGTGAATACAGTACATTATTGCAGATTGCAAACAGCTCCTCTGTAAATGGCTTCTGGATTTCCTGACTGGGAGACCACAGTCAGTCTGGATCAGGAACAACATCTCCAGCACCTCACTGAGCTCTGCCCAGTAGCTGGTGAGGGAACAACTAATTATAGCATCTATTACCTAAGTGATTATAGGAACTAACCTGTTTTGAGGATGTTCAACAATATTTCATGTAACTATTCAGAGATATAATGTATAAAGTTCTTTAACAAACTTTTGAGGGCTTCACAGAACAGCTGTATTTGAGATTAAATTACACACAAGGGGTAATTTAATCTCAGTATTTACTAAAGAGGGCTGAGTACAAATGCATGCCACATTTTCAGAATTTATTTGCAAAAAATTTTTAAACTATTTATCATTATTCTTCCACAATTTCTTTTCAAAATTATGTTCCACTTCATTGGTCTGTCACATAAAAACCCTATGAAATACATTTATGATGTGACAAAATTTGGAAAAGTTCAAGGGGTATGATTACTTTTGCAAGGCACTGTATAAGAGCATTAAACCACAGTTCTGCTAACAAGGATGAAGCATCATCACCCAACACTGTACAGGACGTCTCACAAGCTTCATATCTGACAACTTGATACTAATTACAGCTGATAAACATTTTTTTATTTTTTTTAGTTTTCATTTAACTGTATTTTTGCAGAATCTTACTAACACCATTTACATTCTGTGCTTTTAAATTAATGCAATTTGTGATGATATGAGATTGGCTAGTTTTGTGCTGTTATTAGAATAGTTACTGTATGTACTGTATACTGTAGCTGGTTTAGTTTACACAGACCACCCTCTCAGTAACTCAGTTCTGTATTAATAATCCACTGCTGTTTCACATGTATGATAAAAATACTCGAACACAGAAGCAGAGGAGCTCAGTGACAGTAAAATGGAATAAAAAAGAATAAATGCAGGCTGTGTTATTTGGAGATTAATTTTTTTTGTTCAGTTTACATGTCATGAACAGTTGTTCTCTCACCAGTTTCACTTAAAAAAAAAAATAATAATGCAAAAATATGTAAAATAAATAAATAAAAAATCAATGAGAATCTGCAATGTGTGAATTCAATGGTACTGAATGAGTCTCATGAGAGTGCACTTTGTAGGGTCATTTCTTAGCAGTTTAATTGTTTCTGCTGCCTTCAGCTTTTTCAATTATTGGACCTCAAAATATGAGAATGGACTGTGTGTTAAAGACAGTGTGTTAAAGGCCCTGTGCCCCGGAGACTGCAGGTGGACTGAGTATCGCCATTTAATTTCCATATTGGAGAAGGAAAGAACCACACATGCTACTGCAGCACTTTCACTGGTGACAAGAGTCAGCCTTCACAATCTAGTTGCCGAAGAATGTCACTGCATTTGCTGCTAAAGTCCCCGAAGAAAGCTGCACAGATGTCAGACTTCACAGGGACTCACGTCTTAGGCCTTGCTGAAAGAGGAATGGGTGGGGCCAAATGACCGTTACTGCAAGAACCGTGTTGAAGAATAACTGTCTACCAGCTGGGCACTGTGTCTGGATCTGCATGTGCACACCCTCACTATTTCCTTCCCAATTTTCATTTCTCCCTCCTTAAAATTCCTTCCTTTTCCCCATTTTTTCTAATAAAATGACCATTTTTCCATAAGACCTTATCTCATGTCTGTGTTTCTGTGGTGCGCCATGGGTTAAAGATCTTACAGTTGCTTTGAGGGGATGTTAAACATGTGTCAGAGTTTTTGTAGGGAGGCTCCGTTGTTCAGTGTCACTGTGTGTATCTTGCGCAGTAATACACAGCTGTGTCTTCAGTTTGCAGATTCTGTCCTTGAATTGTTATTGTGTTAGTAGAAGTGTCTCTGGAGATGCTGAACTTATTTTTCAGTTTGTCATTGTAACCTGTACCCCCACTAGGATAGATAAATCCAATCCACTCCAGGGCTTTTCCTGCAGATTGTCGAATCCAAGCTGTATCATAGGTAGTAACTGAATAAGAAACCTTACAGGGGATGGAGAGACTCTGGCCTGGCTGGACTGTCATGGCAGCAGGCTGAGTCAGTTCCTCAGTGTGAACATCTGTACAGGAAATAAAATGTGATATAATATATACTATAGTTACTATATACAGTAAGCTGCATAGTATATATATATATATATATATATATATATATATATATATATATATATATATATATATATATATATAAAACACTCACAGGAAGCAGCTGCCAGCAGAAGCAGTAGAGATGTAGAGAACATGGTGTGTGTTGTTTGTCTTCTCTGTTCTCCAAAATTTAACAGAGACCATCACATCGCATAGGTTAAGCTATTTTAAGCACTGACACCTGTATTTGCATTTCTGGTGTGGATGGGAGGAGATACTATTCAAAATTAATTTAAAGTAGATAAGAAGTTAATTTCACAAAGGATATGTGTCTTTTTTTTCGCTTTAACAAATGTCTCTTGTACATGATAAACACCTCTAACAACACAATAATACATTTGGACTTACACGTTTTTTCGTGATTCTATGTCTTATCATAATCCTCAGGGTTTAATTCACAGTGAATTGTGTTTTACAGCTTTCAGTGGCCACGACAAACAAAGAATTATTGGAACTTTTCTGAAGCTGACTAACCAACAACTAAATTGTACTAAAAACAGCAGGGAAATGTCTTTGGTACAACAGCGAAGAAAACAATTATTGTGCAAATTTAAAAAAGGGACATTACAGTGTATAAATACAAAATAAATTAAAAAAGAATACAATAATTGCACTTTCAGATGAACAAATTGCACAAGTGAGATTATTGCAGAAGACTTAGGGCACAAGGTGGGGTACACCCTAGACAGGGTGCCAATCCATCGCAGGGCACACAGACGCTCATTCACACGCCTAATCTTTATGTCTTTGGATTGTGTGAGGAAACCAGAGTACCCAGAGAAAACCCACAAGCACAGGGAGAACATAGAAACTCCATGCACACAGACCGGAAGTGGGAATCGAACCTTCGACCCTGGAGATGGTAGGCAACAGTGCTAACCACTAAGCCACCGTGCCACCTTCAGTTTGTTACTTTACTGTAAAATGTGTACATTGCTTTACTGTATACTGTACATCACAGCTCCTGCTAGATAGCAGTACTTGTTGCATGTTAGTTATTATATACACTAGGCATAAAACAGTGACTGTAAACATACATGTAGGAGAATTTAGCTTCGTAAATCACAGTGTTGCTGGAGACCATGTTGTACATTTGCTCAGTTTATAAATGGATGATTACAAGTTCCTCTGACCTTCACTATCGAGAACATTTTGAATTTAACCCATTTAAGACATTCAGACTCCTTAATTATTGGATGAACCATGTTTAATGAATGTTAATGAACTTTCTTAACATAAATGTAGCCAAGTAAATCTGTGCAAAATATATATTTTATATTTTTACACTGCAGAATTAATTAAAAAAAGCATTTTAAATATAATTAAGCATAAGCAAAGTAAAGAAAACGGTAATGTTTACCAGATTATTGTATACAATAAAATACTTTATCAGCATGCATGTTTAAATTCATAAGAATTATTTTATTTTTATGAAACAAGCACAGCCCAGATTTCTCCGTAAATGTAATCTTATCAGTATAAATAAAGGCACAATGCTGGATGCAATCACAGCAGTGATTGAGCGAGCCTAAATGTACATATAGGAACAGAAGAAGATGGAAAGTTTACACAGACTGTCCTCTTGTGACACAGAACAATTTTTATTAATTAATTTATATATTATTATTATTATTAGCTGAAATAAGTATTGCTCTCAAAACCTGATTCTCATTTAGATCTAAAGCATAATGTAAAGAACATCACTGTATAATTCTGTATTGGAGCAATAGATCTAATACACTAATAATGAAAATGTGAGCTCACTTCATGGCAATACACATGTTTTTGTGTTGACATCTAGGTAGAAGTATCACTATGTATCTGAAATGCGTGTGCAATAATACACAGCTGTGTCTTCTGTCTGCAGATTCTGTCCTCTCAGAGTCACCGTGCTGCTGGAGTCGTCTTTAGAAATACTGAACTTGCTTTTTAGAGACTCTTTTCGACGAATTGTTCCACCTCCCCAAATGTTGTTTATTCATTCCAGAGTTTTCCCTGCAGGTTGTCGAATCTAAGCTGTGGTGTAGCTGTTATCAGTAACAGAGTATCCGGATACTTTACAGCTGAGGGTTAAAGATTCTCCTGGCTTTAACATCACTAAGGACACCTGAGTGAGTTCTACTGCACATTCCACATCTGAAAACAAGATACAATTTCAGTTAAACATTTATATACAGTAAGTTATGACTACAATAGTTTATTAGCATCTCTCTGAATTTCTATTTGAAATAAAACTCACAGGATGAAGCTGCCAGCAGCAGCAACAATGACAGAAACATTGTTTAACTAAAAGCAGCGCTTTATTCTCCAGAGCCCACAGTGACCGAGGCTGATATTTCTATTTTTCTATATATGTAGCTGTATGTATATATGTATCTTGTCTTGTCTTGTCTCCGCTAGCCAGCTAACTACAGTATGCCTCTTAGTTAGCTAGTTTTAGCTCTTCTGTTAATTTATGTTGTAAATTTATGTTTCATGTAGCACCTTGGTCCTGGAGGAACTTTGTTTCGTTTCACTGTGTACTAACTGTATATGGTTGAAGTGACAATAAAGCCTACTTGAACGTGAACTTAAATGTGAAGAGGAAATTTGCATATTGAATGCTGATTAATCCAAAACAGCATCTGCTGGTTTTATATTTAATGCTGTAAATGATCACTCAGTTGTTAAATACAAATTAAAGCTGCAGAATAATCCCTAGTAGATTTTATTATATATTATACTATTACAGGAGAAGATGCAGATTTGCATAAATATTAGAGAGAAGCTGTGTCCTGTAAATAAGTGTGATAGTTCTCATGTGACATTTTTCTACTTGGCATCAGGTCATCGTTTGTATTTATTTATTTATTACTCATTATTACTAATAATATGTTCAGCATTAAATAATTGAATAGAAATACTTAAATAAAGGCAATTATTTCTTGTAACAATGGTTAAGTCACTAGCACTTGCTTATTTATACAGTTATCTGTTTACTGAATCTCGTAGTAGCAAGACAATGAAATAAAATCATACATTCACAGGTGAAGAGCTTCAGGCTAAGTGTATGTTTACATCACAATTCAAAATGGCAGAAAAATAATATGTTTAATATTAAATGTACAAGTATTTCTACATAAACAATACGTCAAAAACTTTTGAGATTTGGGATTAATAACAGTATGCTTCACCTTGAATGTGCTGGAAAAAAACTTTACATAGTGGTTTGATTCTTGCACAATGGACACAAGCTCTCAGACAAAAAATTTACAAAACTCTGGACAAAGGTAGATATAAGCACATTACATAAGATTGTTCAAGCAATGACTGTCTTCTGTAAACAAAGCTAAAGGCAACTGAACAAAATAGTAAAGCTTGCAACTTTTGCAAGGATAATAAAAAGTGTATTTTTCTTTGTTTGTTTTGTTTTTTCTTCTTTATTTGAGTCAACACCTGGAATTAATCATCAAAAAATATTGTGACTCACCTTTTGACAGTAAATTTATTTGTGTAACTTTTTCAATAAATATACTGTATTCAGAAGTTAACAACTATCACCCGGTATCAATTCTCTTTTTTATTTCTAAAATTCTTGAAAGAACTGTTTATAACCAAATGTCTCTTTATCTCTCACAGAACAACCCTAATGATCCCAACCAATCTGGATTTAAAGTGGCACATTCTACAGAGACTGCCCTTCTGTCAGTCACTGAGAAGCTCCATGCTGCTAGATCTGCTAAACTGTCATCTGTCCTCATCCTCCTGGACCTGTCAGCTGCATTTGACACGGTGAACCACAAGATTCTATTATCTATTCTATTGTTGGAATTTGTGGAACAGCGTGGCAATGGTTTGCTTCTTACCTAGAAGATCGAGGGGATCTGCATCTGGCCCACATAGACTCTCTACTGGTGTCCCGCAGGGCTCGGTACTTGGCCCTCTTCTGTTCCCTCTCTTTACCCGGTCTCTTCGTAAGGTCATATCATCGCATGGATTTTCATACCATTATTATGCAAATGACGCCCAACTTACTCTCTCCTTTCCTCCCTCTGACACTGAGGTTTCCACCCGGATCTCAGCCTGTCTGGCAGACATCTCATCCTGGATGGCTGCTCATCAGCTGAAGCTCAATCTTAGCAAAACCGAACTGTTGTTTATTCCTTGTGACTCATCAAATTCAAAACACTGATGCTTGCCTACAAAGCTAAAAATGGCCCAGCACCCACTTACCTATCTGCTCTAATCACACCACGCACTGCACCACGTTCCCTCCGATCCTCCAGCACTGCTCGCCTCATCCCACCATCTCTCAGGGATCGAGGGCGGCATTCATCCAGGCTTTTTTCTGTTCTGGCAACTAAGTGGTGGAATGAACTTCCTCTAGATGTCTGTACAGCAGAGACTTTGACTATCTTTAAATGACGAATCAAGACACATCTTTTTCTCCAATACTTGCCCCCTTACTTGTTGGACTAATGGCACTTAGTTATTAACCTAGTTAACCCAGTGTAAGTATGTAATCAATGAAGTAAACTTTAAAGCACTTTTTGTAGGTCGCTCTGGATAAGAGCGTCTGCCAAATGCCTAAATGTAAATGTATTTTCAGTCCTTTAAATCTTTGTAAAGCTCTAAGTGGGTTCGGAAATCACATACACAGAGAGACGGTGATGCTGTGAAATCAGGAAAGGTTTTATAAATATTTAGTAAGTTTGTAAGAGTGTCTGCCAAATGCCTAAATGTAAATATAAATGTATACTGTATAAGGGAAAAGCAGGTTTTAAACATGTAAAGCAGGTGGTATATTAGCTTGACATGGCATTACAAACAACGAAAAAAATACAACTTTATTAAGCAATTTAATGCTTACATTTATCTTAATTTACCCTAAATTGGTAAAAATGAACCCAATATGAGCTCCACCCTTTTAGTTAATTCACATTTAGATAATCTTTTAATCATGTCAGAAACCGTTGAAACAGTATAAAAAAGTGGCCAATATAAGCATTACACATTTATTCAGGCACGACTGGTAAAGTTATGGAGATCCATTTTCACCAGTTAAAGACAGAATAAGAGGAGGAAAGGTTGTCATGATGAAAACAAATAATAACAATGACGAATCGAAATTATAAGATTGAAATGTCAGAATTATAAGGATGCATTTGAAATTGCGTCATGAAGGCAAAACATACATAAAGACTTTTAATATTAGTGTTTATTCGATCCTCTGTAGGAGGTCAACATTTGATTGCTGTGTGTGTTGTTTTGTGAAAGTGCTGTGTTTTATTTTGCAAAAGATATGTATAATTTGGACAAAATACTTCATTTTGTGTTTAGAGTTTTGAAAAACAGCCATGTATTTCTGCATGTTCTGTCCTGTTAATGTTAATGTGCTGCTGGACGCGTCTCTGGAAACTTGAAACCTGCTGTTCAGCTTATTACTGTAGTCATGACATATCTCTCCAATCAACTCTAGAGTTTTTCCTGCAGGTTGTCGTATCCAGGCTGTACAGTAGCTGCTATCAGTTAATGAATATCCAGACACTTTACAGGTCAGAGACAGTGACTGACCAGGGGTTACTATTGCAGATCCGGTCTGGATCAGTTCAACACAGTAAACACCTGTTAAAGAAATGTGATTTTAATTTAATTAACATTAAAGCTGTAATTAACCAAAAACTACTAAATATTAAATGTAAAACACTTACAGTTCACGGCTGCCAGCAGCAGCAGCAGAAGGGATGTAGAGATCATGGTGTGTGTTGAAACAGAATAAGTGAAAGCTCTTGGTCTTCATTGCTTAAATATACAAGATGGCAGGACATTTGCATAGAGACACTTCATCTGAAAGGAAATTTAATAAAATCTTTTACCTGAGTATCTTTGATTTAAATGTATGATAATGTGGAACAATGTGCCATGTCTTAATTAGCAAACCTACCTTAATATTACAACATTAGGTAAGAAATAAAACATAACAGGTTGCTGTTTTAATAAACTTACAGTTAGTTAACTGCATTTGATATTAAAAATGTAGTTTTAATATGAGAAATTACAAAAAGTTACATTTTAGGAAGATTTGTCCATGTGTTGCATAAATAGATGTTCATAAAAAAATATAAAGAATGCTAAACTTTATTAATGAACAGAAATGTTTTAGATTTTAAACATTTTTGTAAATAGATTTTATGATGTCTCTCAGTCATTGTAACCTCAACATGTTCAGTATATTTTGGGTAAGCAGAGAAAGAGTGCAGGGTTTATTTTACTAATGCAGTGTAAGTAAGTACTGTATATTACTATACTACACTATACTACAGTCGTGGGCAAAAGTTTTGAGAATTACATAAATATTGGAAATTTAAAAAAAGTTGCTGCTTAAGTTTTTATACGGCGGCCCAGAATGGCAAATCATCTTTCCAGTATACTGTATGTGTATGTTTTTTCCCTTGTGTGTTTTTTTTCCCTTAAAAATGTGTGCTTTTTTTTCCTTATAAATGTCTTTTTTCCCTTACATGTGTGCTTTTTCCCTTGTAAATGTGTGCTTTTTCCCCCTGTAAATGTGTGCTTTTTCCCTTGTAAATGTGTTTTTTTCCCATGCAAGTGTGTGCTTCTTTGCATTTGTGCGCAACTACTTTTTCTCGTGTGAGAACTCTCTTTCTCCTGTACAAATATTATTTTTCCCTTGTAAATATATTATTTTCCCTTGTAAGTATATTATTTTTCCCTTGAAAGTGTGTGCTTTTTTCCTTGTAAATATATTATTTTTCCCTTGTAAGTATATTATTTTTCTCGTGTGAGTATATGATTTTTTTCCTTGTGAATGTATTATTTTTTTCCCTTGTGAGTGTATGATTTTTCACTTGTAAATGTATCATTTTCCCTTTGTGGTCTATGATTTCTTTTTCTTTCTATGTGTATGACGTTTCCTTGTGAGTGTGTTTGTTTTTTCTGTCTGTTTTTCCCCCCCATAATTTTAACTCATTGTTTACATGTGTATTTTAATTATTTGGCAATTTATGATACTCTTATTCTTGAACATACATTCACAGTACATACAGTATAAATACATTGCTACTATTCATAAGCCTACATGTTTTTAAATAGTTGGTGTTTTTTATGTAACCCATTGCATTGAGCTATTAAACATGACACCCTGGTTATGTTTGCAGATCACACTTGAAGCATTCAGCTTGTAAATTTATCCCAGATTTCAGTTCCTTTTTTCCATGTAACGTAAGGTCAGGTAAGGTCATGGCTGGCCAATTAAGCAACTAAATGGTCAGCGAAATAGTTGGTGGTAAAGTTCGACCTTAGGGGGCTTACACTCCTTCTGGAAGGTGTAGATGATCATCTTCTGGACAACTTGTTAGGTCAGCAGTCTTCCCCATGATCGCAGTGAAATATTCTAATATTTTGACATACTAGATTTTTTTATGAATTACATAAAAAAGATTTTTGGGAAATGCACTATAAGTAAATGTATGCAGAGGTGTTTGTTTTACAGTTGAAGGAGTCCTTTGCTGTAAAATGTTTAAGAACCTCTGTTTTAACTGCTGAACATATGGGATTAATGTATTCCTAAATATTATGGAATATGTTGTTCGAACTAAAACAGAGATGTCACTAATATCTCCAAGGCAGCATGCTTTAATTAGCAGAAAAACATTATTGATGCTAAAATCACATACTGTATATAAGCCTGTACCCTTACACAGAGTGGAGTAACATCTGATTCTATTCAGTGTCATTTGCAGCAATGCTTTACATGCACTTTAACTGTTTTGCTAAATAATAAGCAAACTGGAAATAAATACTCAACTATAAATTACATTAAAGACTTTATTTACAAATTAATAAAATAGATGTATGTATTGGTGGTGCAAGAAGGCAGAGCATCAAGTGTCCGTCTTCTCCATGACAATTTACAACAGGGGAGAAATAAAGACATGTTAATATAAGTGTCTAGTAAAAAGACTTCATGATGTAACTATGCAGTTGAACACACACACACACGCAGGAAAACAGGCACGCACACAAAATTTTACAGAATGCAAGCTTTTAGTAATGCTGTGTACAATTATTAACATAAAACCACCATTCATTAACACACACATTATGTTCATGAAGAGAAATGTGTCCCTGTCCCCTGATTAAGATGTGCTCAGTGGTGTTCTTGAAAAGAGAGGTAAATACTTCTGAGCACTCACCTTCTGCTCAGGATGTAAAGCTGGTGTGGAAATCAGCTGATACACAGACAGTTGATGATTTACACACAGTTCACTATGAACAGGAAAACACACAAGCACACATTAAGAGGAGTATAAACATATATTTAATGACTTTATAATAGAATAGATAGAACCTGAACAAAAGCCCCTTTTCTTGACTGTTACATACATTCTGTAAGCACACAACTAACTACTCAGAAGATCTCTAGCTATAATAAAACCACAGCAGGATACATTATATGGCACTCAGGAGCTCCAATAAACTACATACAACAATTCGTTAACCATCTGTAACATTTAGCACATAACAGGAGCAGCTCAGGGATAATTAGCAATAGTTGATAAGCAACAGTTAACATTCTGCTATCTTTTAGTAAGCTAGCGCTTAGCATAATTATATTAACTTGCTTATAGATTTATATTTGGACAGGCATTTTACAAAAACAATGTAGCTAACTGTTTACATCACGTATAGGTGTCCAAATACATTATTAAATTAATATACTGTATATTAATGAACAAGCTAGCGGTTAGCATAGTGATATGTGGATGTACTGTTTATTACAGAGATGCCATGGCGCTAATGGTTTACATCAGTGTTTAATGGTCTAAATGAGGTAATTTTTCTTTTAATTACTGACATTTACACTCGGCTCAGCATTTCCCCCAAACACTCCAATAGTATTAACACTGCTACAAAGTTATCATTAGTGCCTAAAACAGTGACATCTGATTAATTTTATATATTAAATATTACCTGGTAAGTGTGTGCAGTTAAAAACATTTAGTGAAAATTATAATGTTATCACACTATAATTCACTGTATACTCCATGATGTTGAGTCCTGGAGCTGATATCCGGAAAGGTTCCGCGTTCAGTTGCGTTTTGACCTCACTCCCATAGTCCTTTGCGCATTAGCTTTAGCTTTTAGCTTGCAAATTACAGGAGAAAAAGAGTTCTCACACGGAAAAAAGTAGTTGTGCACAAATGGGAAAAAGCACACACTTACACAGGAAAAAAAAAAACACATTTTCAAGGGAAAAAAACATTTATAAGGGAAAAAGCACACATTTACAAGGGAAAAAACTTACACATATACGGGAAAAATGATTTGCCCTTCTGGGTCATGATTATAATAGCAATTTGCATATACTCCAGAATGTTATGAAGAGTGATCAGATGAATTGCAGTCCTTCTTTGTCATTAAAATTAACTTAATCCCAAAAAAACCTTTCCACTGCATTTCATTGCTGTCATTAAAGGACCTGCTGAGATCATTTTAGTAATCGTCTTGTTAACTCAGGTAAGAATGTTGACGAGCACAAGGCTGGAGATCATTATGTCAGGCTGATTGGGTTAGAATGGCAGACTTGACATGTTAAAAGGAGGGTGATGCTTGATATCATTGTTTTTCCATTGTTAACCATGGTAACCTGCAAAGAAACGCGTGCAGCTATCATTGTGTTGCATAAAAATGGCTTCACAGGCAAGGATATTGTGGCTACTAAGATTGCACCTAAATCAACAATTTATAGGATCATCAAGAACTTAAAAGTAAAGAAGTTAACTTCTTGTTGGGAAGGCTTCAGGGCGTCCAAGAAAGTCCAGCAAGCACCAGGATCGTCCCCTAAAGAGGATTCAGCTGCGCGATTGCCACCAGTGCAGAGCTTACTCAGGAATGGCAGCAGGCAGGTGTGAGCGCATCTGCACGCACAGTGAGGCGAAGACTTTTGGAAGATGGCCTGGTGTCAAGAAGGGCAGCAAAGAAGCTACTTCTCTCCAAAATAAAAAACATATTCTCTGATGAAGCCTCTTTCCGATTGTTTGGGTCATCTGGAAAAAGGCTTGTCCGGAGAAAAAAAGGTGAGCGCTACCATCAGTCCTGTGTCATGCCAACAGTAAACAATCCTGAGACCATTCATGTGTGGGGTTGCTTCTCATCCAAGGGAGTGGGCTCACTCACAATTTTGCCCAAAAACACAGCCATGAATAAAGAATGGTACCAAAACACCCTACAACAGCAACTTCTTCCAAGAATCCAACAACAGTTTGGTGAAGAACAATGCATTTTCCAGCACGATGGAGCACCGTGCCATAAGGCAAAAGTGATAACTAAGTGGCTCGGGGACCAAAACGTTGAAATTTTGGGTCCATGGCCTGGAAACTCCCCAGATCTTAATCCCGTTGAGAACTTGTGGTCAATCCTCAAGAGGCGGGTGGACAAACAAAAACCCACTAATTCTGACAAACTCCAAGAAGTGATTATGAAAGAATGGGTTGCTATCAGTCAGGATTTGGCCCAGAAGTTGATTGAGAGCATGCCCAGTTGAATTGCAGAGGTCCTGAAAAAGAAGGTTTCAACACTGCAAATACTGACTCTTTGCATAAATGTCATGTAACTGTTGATAAAAGCCTTTGAAACATATGAAGTGCGCGTAATTATATTTCAGTACGTCACAGAAACAACTGAAACAAAGATCAGCAAAAAAGCAGTTCAGCAGCAAACTATGTGAAAACTAATATTTGTGTCATCCTTAAAACTTTTGGCCACGACTGTATATTACCTATATATATATATATATATATAGGGTAAGTTATAGGGTTAGTCTATAGTCCTCACACAAAGGTGTGCAGCTTCATGACTTTATTTGCACAATAAAAACAGCTGTGTTGTCTGGCACGAGGCTGATGACTGATTGATTAATTAAATAGATAGAAGGTTCATCTTGTATTTTGGTTTTCCCCACAGTCTAAAGTCATCAGCTGTGGGCTTATTGGTGTTTGGTAATTGTTTACAGGGTATTATATTACATCAACAGGAGTTCAGCGAAAGATTTAATAAAGAATAAAACATGCAAATAGAAACACTACAAAGGACAGAGTGAAGTGATCTATGAAGTGGTAATCCTATTAACCATCTTGTTGAATCAACATGAGTGTTGAATTGACTTATTTTTTTAAATACTGAACTTTGTTGTGGTGAAGATGATGTTTTTGTGCAATGCTGCAGCTTGTCATGTTAGTGTGGACTTTGAGCGCAGTAATACACAGCTTTGTCTTCAGTCTGCATGTTCTGTTATCACACTGTTACTTGAACTGTCTTGAAGATCAACAAACCTGTCTTTAAGTAAATCTTTCTTTTTAAAATAATCATATAATAAATGCTGTTGGGCCATTCTAAAGCTTTTCCTGCAGGTTGTCAAATCCAAGCTCCAGGTGATCACATAATCAAGCTCATTGATTTAGTTCTCTTTTTTTTTTTTTTTTTTTTTTTTTTTTTACAGTGTAGTTAGAGAACTTTTTCATTGCATAAAATGAAAACTCCTTTGTGATTTCTCATGCATGTTGTTTTAGTCAAGACCTTTATAATTATTCTACCATCATCACTCAGCGATGTGACCCATCTCAAGTTTGGCCCTAATCAAACCACACAGGTGAAAAAAGGGTATAAAAGCAGAAAGAGGGGGGAAGGTTATCAGGGTCGGGTTTGTAGGACGTCTTACACACAGACACAGACACACACACACACACACACACACACACACACACACACTATAACGGAATCATTGCTGTCTGGCTCACGAATTACATAAATTGTCTGAATAATGGATTACATTTTTGAGAATATAACTAAATAACTGAAAACCTAAATGGTGGACCGAACATGTTATATTACTCATTACACCGAAAAAGTTACTTTGTAACGTGTTACACCCAACACTGTTCATAACATATGCTGTAAAATTAAGAACTATACATAAAGTATTTGGGAATAATAATATTTTTTTGCAGTTTTTAATCAATACTACTGTTTGTGCATTGTCAGTGACATGAGCTGTTAAATATTCATTTCAGAAGATTACAGTTAAAGTTTGACTGAAATGTTTATTAGATGCATTTAGAGGATGTTTCTTTTACATATCATTGAGTTTTTGTAAGGGGAATCCACTGTTCTGTGTCACTGTGTGTCCTTTTGCACAGTAATACACAGCTGTGTCTTCAGTTTGCAGATTCTGTCCTCGTATTGTTACTGTGTTAGTAGAAGTGTCTGTTGACATGCTGAACTTATTTTTCAGTTTGTCATTGTAATATGTGGTGCCACCAGCTATAGACCCAATCCATTCCAGAGCTTTTCCTGCAGGTTGTCGAATCCAACCTGTATAATAGCTCGTAACTGAATATGAAACCTTGCAGGGGATGGAGAGACTCTGGCCTGGCTGGACTGTCATGGCAGCAGGCTGAGTCAGTTCCTCACCCTGTACATCTGTGAAGGAAACACATGGTGATGTCTTACAATATACAGTATGGTGCACATTTATTATTATTGTAGTAAATAAATTGTTTGATAAAGCACTTACAGGAAGCAGCTGCCAGCAGGAGCAGTAGAGATGTAGAGAACATGGTGTGTGACGTTTGTACTGGATCCTCTCTGTTCTGAGTCTGTCTGGAGTTTAACAGAGACCATCACATCACATAAATAGAGTGATACCTAATTAGACCTGTCCTTGTATTTGCATCTTTTTTGACTGTGGGAGGATTCACAAGCATGGTATGTTTGACATGCAGGCATGTTGCATTACAAACAGCTACAATATATACATTTTATTAGAATGATTTGTGTAAACTTTTACAGATTATTATTATTATTATTTTGTATTTAATGATGCATAATAATCTAAGCTTTTATGCTGAACCTGTCAGAGCTACAATTTACACCCGATGCTAAGTGTATTGGAATTTTTACCTTAAGAAAGATTTTTTTTCACTTTATTAGTTGATCTTTGCTGCACAAAAAGTATCTTTGATCAGTGATACCAATTGTTAAATTATTATTCCAAAAGCTTAATTCCAATTGTTTTTGTTGGAAAAGATTTATTTCATAATTTCCATAGCATTTACTTAATATTTGTCAACTACATTTAGCAACTACAGTATGTTACTCATGTGGACAATTTCCTTCTATATTTAGGCAATATAAACAACAATTTTGAATGAATCATTAATTAATCTTTATTTACACACTGCTGGGCTGTAAATGAATGTGAAAGGACTCTGGTTGCTCTGATACCTGGCTCTCAGTTCAGGTATTTTACACAACCTCTGGACAACTGTCCACCATTTATTGACACCTTCAGTAGATGATAGTAAAAATTTGACTGAGAAGTTTATTAGTTACATTGAGAGGATGTTTATTGCATGTCTCAAACTGCAAATAGTGAAGCCCTCCACCCTGAGAACTTTCCAATGTCAGGAAAGGTTTCCCCTTCCAATAAGGGGAAACCTCCCTAGTATGTACCTCGATCTTCATGAAATACTTTGTTTTCAATATCCTGAAGCATAAAACTAAACATAAGAATAAAACATATTGGACATGTGCAGTGGAGGGATGAGAGGTATATTGAGAGTAGAATGCTAAAGATGGAGCTGGCAGGCATGAGAAAAAGACGAAGGCCCTAAATGAGGTTTATGGATGTGGTGAGGGAGGACATGCAGGAGGTCGGAGTTACAAGGAAAGATGTAGACAAAGTTAGATGGAGACAAATGGTCCTCTTTGGTACAGTAAGAGACATTCTACACATACTCCTGCAAATGTATAAACATTTACACACTTACAAAATATGTTATCTTCTTGTTTACCTACAAATGTATCAAACAGTGCAGCACATGTATTCTGGTTTAATAAAAATAATTAAATAATAGATTTGTAATGTCTTTAAATAATGTTGTAAATAATGTAGTATATAGGTTTTATTACTTTGATAGAAATCCCAGGAGGACACGAGTTGTCATTTTAATGTCAATATTGTATGTTTAGTTGGTTATCTAGACACCCTGCTTTTTATCACTAAAATACAAATAATTAAGGTGCAATTGTTTAGGTCAATCTGACTGTTTGTGACAATAGAAAAATATCTTGCACTTTTAGTGAAATGTATGAAAATAGACCAGCAGCATGAAAAATGATGTAAGAAATAAAACAAAAACAATAGGATAAACATGTGATAATTGTACTAATTTGTGTAGGTTGTGTATGTGGTAATAAGTTTTAACTGCGTCCATACCTGCCACTCTCACAGTGAAACATTGCAGTGCTTTCAGAAGAACAAACAGCTAAAACCTTTTTATTAATGCAAATAAAAGTAAGCTCAATATGTCAAATTGTAAACAAATAGTCTTGTCAATTTGCTTCTGGTATAGACTGCCCTCTAGAGGTTTAATTGAGAGAGCAGTATAGAGGATTGCTGATGTCATGTTGATGAGATTCTCGGGCAGGTGTTCGCATTCACCTTCTCAGTCACTACTGACTATATTTTTCACAGATCAGTTATAGCCAGTGTGTCACTCTGTCTAATCACCTGACACCACTGTCACTGGCTGCACGAATCTACAGTCTGAGCTGAACCAGATGTCACCAGTAAATTCATGACTCCAATGTTCTATCTGATCACACGCCCTCATTTTCATTCTAATTGAATTTAAATATTAGTTTGAAATAGCAGTTGATCATTTTGTTTGTGTCAGTGTCACACAGTAATACACAGCTGTGTTTTCAGTCTTCCTTGTTATTTCAGGAAATAGTAAATCTTACCTAAATGTGCAATTTCTTATTGTGAGAATCATGAAATCATGATTTAATATATTCTTGAGTCAGGAGGATGCAAATGGGAGGGACATACTGTACATTATGTTCATTTGCTGTGTTATTGTGCAACACTCAAATCCAGCAGAGGTTTTTAGATCATCCTTCTGATGACAGTAAAGAGAAAAACTATTAAAACATTTACAAAGATTTTTGAAATCTGGTTTTGAGGCAGTGTGACTTTTTAATAGAACACAGCTTTAAGTTACAGCTTCTAGGTCTAATGATTTTCACAGAACTTTCTCAAATGTTTTTTTTTTTTTTTTTTTAGTTAAAAGACTACAGATGGGTTTATATGAGGGCTTGTTTACATAATATAAGACTGAAGGGAAAAAGATTAAAAATATGCTGTTATTTAACAATATAAAAGTTATGGTCAGTGATACAGTATAATGAAGTTTTCTGTAAAAAGATAAATTAAATGAAATAGTTGATCACCTTGCTTCTTTAAATTCATATAAATTTGTCTAAAACCAACCCAGCACATGTTCCTGAATGTAAATCTGTTTAATGTAAATGATGACATGATGCAGAAATGATGACATGATGCTGAATGCAGTCATAGCTGTCATGGTTGAGATGGGTGAGTTTGCACAGACTGCCCTCTAGTGGCACACAAGAAGTCAACATTTTTTTTAAGGTTTAGCTAAAATTGGTTTTGCTCTCAATAAACACTTCTCACACGGAGCTAAAATATAAGTAAACAAAAGTATGGGCATTTGTATCATCATGTATTTTTCTATATTCACCCCTTAAATCTAATACACAGATTTTTCACTACAGCACACACGTGTTTTTGTATTGACACCTAAGTAGAAGTATCACTGTGGGTGCGGCGTGCACAATAATACACAGCTGTGTCTTCTGTCTGCAGATTCTGTCCTCCCAGAGTCACTGTGCTGCTGGAGCCGTCTTTAGAAATAGTGAACTTGCTTTTTAGAGATTCCTTATGATACATATCTCCACCACCCCAAATGTAGTTTATCCATTCCAGAGTTTTCCCTGCAGGTTGTCGAATCCAAGCTGTGGCGTAGCTGTTATCAGTAACAGAGTATCCGGATACTTTACAGCTGAGGGTTAAAGATTCTCCTGGCTTTAACATCATTGAGGAGACCTGAGTGAGCTCTACTGCACATTCCACATCTGAAAACAAGTCACAATTTCAGTTAAACTTGTATGTACTGTACAGTTGGTTAAAACTATAATAGTTGGTTAGCATCTCTATGTGTTCATTATTGAACTAAAACTCACAGGATGAAGCTGCCAGCAGCAGCAAAAATGACAGGAACATTTTTAACTAAAAGCAGTGCTGAATTCTCCAGAGCCCACACGCTAATATTTCTCTATATGTACAGTATCTGTAACGGGTAATGACTATTTGCATATGTATTTGCATATTGAATGCTGGTCAATCAAAATAGCCTGCTGGTTTTCTCCTGGTTTTGATAATTGCAGTGGTAATGTCTTAGTGCTTAACTGGATTTGTCTTAATTAAAGACTTAATTTAGTTATAAAAAAATAATAAATAAAAATAGCTATAATAATAACTAATAGCTGATAATAGTTATTAATAAAACAACACATCTAAACAATTTAGATTTAATACTGTAAATGATCAGCACTCATTTGTCACATAATAGACTTTATTCTAATAGCACAATCGTCCGTCATTGGCTGTCACACATTTGGTTAATAAAGACAACGGCAGAGTTGTCTTTATTTACCAAATAATAATTGTGAGTGTATAAAAAATCTGTATAAAATATTCCTTTATTCTGAGCAAACACTTTAATGTTTGGCTTTATAACCATTGAGTCTGGCTGGATGAGCACGGCAGCACCGAACACAACTTCAAAAGGAGAAACAAAAAAGGTTTACATTTTCAACTGCTAAAGGCTCAGATAAGCTAATAACGCTAAAATCGAAACACTCACAGGGGACGAGAGCCAGCAGCAGCAGTGGAGCTGAAGTGAACATGTTTGTGCTGAAGATTAATGAGAACCGCTTCATCTCTAGATGAACACAGTGATAATATTAGAGAAGGAGATATACAGTACATAAATATTACAGAGAAGCTGTGTTCAGTGAATCACAGTCACATAACATTTCTCGATTTGCCATCAGTTTAAATGTATAATAAATAAATTATATTATTAATATTATTAATATGTTGTGTTAAATAATTAAATGTACATTGTATATCTAGATAACTGAACAAATGAAGAAGGTAATTATTTCTGTCTATTATGGTTGAGTCCATATTTTATAGGAACACCAGGAGTGCTTGCTCATTTATGCAGTTATCTGATCATTTAATCTTGTGACAGCAAGATAAAGAATGCGATAAAATCATACAGATGCACGTTGTGATTTTCAGGTGCATATCAAACTTCAGAATCTCAATCTGAATAAGAAGAATATGATCTCTGTGACTTTAACGGGGAAGAATTATTAACTTTAGAACTTACTTTGAAGTAACCTTCGAAGTTTTTAAAATTTAGTCATTTCCTTCATTTTTGAGAAAATTCATAATTATCAAGTAACATTTTATATAATAAAAATTGCCTTTTACTTTAAAATCTCTTTTTATTCATTTAGTTTAACATATAAAATTTCCTTAGATGTTTTTATATGTACTTTCTATGATTAAGTTGTGTGAGCTGAAACGTTTTGTTATTGCTCTTGTTACTGAGAGAAAACTTCAGAAAATGTTTTCTTTAAAAAAAAAACGTGTTTTATGAGTTTTATTTCAGTAGAAGTCAGCTATTGCCCTTTACAGGTGGAACAACATTCACACTTTGTTTCTCTTCCTGCAGAGGTGTGCTTTGTACTGAGCTGAGTGTGTGGAGTTTCAGACACAGCTGTGTCTTCAGTTTGCTGATTCTGTCCTTGAATAGTTATTGTGTTAGTAGAAGTGTCTCTGGAGATGCTGAACGTATTTTCAGTTTGTCACTGTAAGCTGTACCCTCGTCACGCCTGCTGAATCCAATCCACTCCAGGGTGTATAAGTCGCTCTTAGTGATGAAATTTCTTAGAATTGTGACCTTTTCTTATAATTTCCCCCTACATTTAGGACTAAATCTTAGTAAAGATTAAAAAAAAAAATTTTATTGAACATCTTAGCCCTAAAAACAGCTCCTACTGTAAAAATTGTTAAGAGTAGAGAAGAGGACTTTAAAGAGGCTTAAGAGTTTCTATAGGAGAGACCAAAATGGCGGAAAGAAGAAATATTCTCCAAACACTGAACATAAAGCTCAAAGTAAACACTGATTTTCTGCCTAATTTGTTTATCTTTTACTGCCTTACATCTCTCTTGTTGGCTACCTACTGTACCATCATAAAGTGCAACTTAAATAAACTGTCCTGCAATCATGTAAATTGGTAAAAGGTGACCCATTTTGAACCCCTTAATCTGAAATAGATTACAAGCAATACAATCATTATGGTAAAAAAAAATTCTGTGTATGAAGAAGTGTCTGTGTGAGTGTTTGTGTGTCTGCTCAAAGACGCCTGCTTGTTTAGGAGCTAAAGAAAAGAGTCTAGAAATGTGTCTGCATTCGATTTTATACACTACAGTAATTGTAGTTTTATTCATTAATTTCCAATGGCCAGTCATTTTTTACTGGGAACTCTGAGTGTAAAAAAGTTCCATAAAACACACAAATTTTTATTTTATTTGTTTAAAAGCCATCTGTGAACAAAGTCATTGAACCTTATGAGGAATTTATAAAAATTCATCACAATTATTTAGAAAGGAAACTACAAGGAGAGGGTTTATCCCACAAAAACATGCTCAGTATTACACTCTCTCACTTGTTTATACCTCAACATGCTTAGGGTCTGGTGTAAATAGAGAAATAGCGCCACTCAAAGGCCTAAAGTCAAACAGGCTTTATTATTTCAGCCATGTACAGTTCAGTACACAGTGAAACAAAATGCCATTCCTCCAGGACCAAGGTGCTACATGCAACATAAATTAACACATATTTAAAACTAAAAATCATGACCTAACATAAATCAGTGAGGCTCACAGAAGACACATGAATGTTTGGATGGTATACTGTTATGTTAAACCTTGGATTGTGAGCATAATTTGTTCTGGAAGCATGCATGTATATCAAAACACTCGTAATGTAGGGCAATTCATTTGCCCTATATTTCTTATAGGGCAGGTAAATTGCCCTATAATAAATAATAAAAACTCAGATGATATGTTCCACAGCCCAAAAATATTAATATAAAAATAATTAATGCAAAATCTAAAGTAAAAATAAAACAAATTAAGCTGCACCTTACCCTTAAAAAAATCGTGACTGGTGTTAGACAAGAGAAGAAGCAGGAGAAGGGGGGCTACTGTTTAGGATGACTTTTACACACACTAAAGGAATCATTCCTTTTTGACATAGACTGTCTAGTTACTGGAATCTTTTTCCTTTTGTTTGACTTCAACAGGGAACCTCTATAATTGCCTCCTTTTAAGGATTTCACATTATTGTTAAACAGATGTATCTCCCGCACTGCTACAGGGTTTTTACTTTTTTTTTTTTTTTTTTTTACACGGGCTATTGTTGCAGTACATTTACTTAAACAGTTACTACATTTGGACACACACAAAAAAAATGCATTTTGCTCAGCCATACACATGTGGTTACAATGTTATACTAAACAAGGTTAGGGTTAGGGTTAACATGGGCTTCCTGTATCACACATGCGCTTCTTGTTTTGTTGCCGAGCGTCACGTAATCACAACTGAGCCAACGGTTTTTCTCTCTCATGCGCTGCGGAATTGTGTGTAATCCTCTCCCCTGCTGGGTCTTAGTGAACACGTCTTACTGGTACAGTATAATCAACATCTGTGCACGCCTGTACTGCTTACTATAACAATGTGACCACGTGTGTGTGTAAAACATTTTATTTTGTGTCTGTATGCGTGTGTGTACAGCGCGCATGTAAAGCAAAAGCAAATTTCATTAGTAAGGTTAAAGATCTATTTTCTATGTCTGTATCAGCCCACTCTTTGTGTCTGTGTGCGCGCGCGCGCGTCATTAGACACCATGCCCCCCCCCCCCCCCCCCCACACACACACACACAGAACCCTCCTACTTTTGCCTTTCCAGGCACACACACACACACACACTCTTTCTCTCTGCTCTACACAGAAACACTGTTTTACACAGGAACACCGCTCTGTCGCGATTCTTTTCAAAAGTAAAGTGCAAGTTAATTTGTTTTATTTTTACTTTACAGTAGTGATTCCGTTAGTGTGTTACTCAATCGTGTGTGATTAGAGAGTTTTCTTGTTTATTTTTCAAATAAAACAGCATTTCCGTTGTGTGCGTGCGCATGTGCGTAAAAAGAGTGGAGTAAAGGTAACTGTGTAAGACGAGAAGGGTGAGAGGGGACCTTACTTCACACACACACACACACACACACACACACACACACAGCGCCTGCGTGCACAAACGGAAACACTCAGGTTCACACGCAGGTTCATTTGTTGTATTTTTACTTTATGTTTTGTGTTCATTGTTTTTATGTATTTATTTTTTGAGGCTGTGAAACGAATAATTTGAGTTTCCTTTATTCCTCATGGGAAAATTTTATTTTGGTTTACGAGTGTTTTAATATACGAGCTCACTTCCTGAACGAATTACGCTCGTAATCCAAACTTCCACTGTATATAAATCTCTACAGACCCTCTGTTATTCAGTTCACACATTCATTCATACCTCTTGTGTACAGGGTCATGGGGGCCTGTTTTTTGAAAAGATAGAACATGGTTTTGAGTGCTATGTTTCGTTGTGCAAGGATTGTCTCAAGGATGCTCTATTGGGTTGAGATCTGGTGACTGTGGGGGGCATTTTAGTGCAGTGAACTCATTGTCATATTTAAGAAACCAATATGAAATGATTCGATCTTTGTGACATGGTGCATTATCCTGCTGGAAGTAGCCACCAGAGGATGGGTACATGGTGGTCATTTAGGGATGGACATGGTCAGAAACAATGCTAAGGTAGCCTGTGGCATTTAAACAATGCCCAATTGGCACTAGGAGGCTTAAAGTGTGCCAAGAAAACATCCCCCACACCATTACACCACCATCACCAGCCTGCACAGTGGTAACAAGGCATGATGGATCCATGTTCTCATTCTGTTTACATCAAATTCTGACTCTACCATTTGAATGTCTCAACAGAAATTGAGACTCATCAGACCAGGCAACATTTTTCCAGTCTTCAACTGTCCAATTTTGGTGAGCTCGTATAGCCTCTTTTTCCTATTTGTAGTGGAGATGGTTAGTACCCGGTGGGGTCTTCTGCTGTTTTAGCCCATCTGCCTCAAGGTTGTGCGTGTTGTGGCTTCACAAATGCTTTGCTGCATACCTCTGTTGTAACGAGTGGTTATTTCAGTCAAAGTTGTTCTTCTATCAGCTTGAATCAGTCGGCCTATTCTCCTCTGACCTCTAGCATCAACAAGGCATTTTCCCCACAGGACTGCCGCATACTGGATGTTTTTCCCTTTTTAAACCATTCATTGTAAACCCTAAAAATGATTATGCGTGAAAATCCCAGTAACTGAGCAGATTATGAAATACTCAGACCGGGCCGTCTGGCACCAACAACCATGCCACGCTTAATTGCTTAAATCACCTTTCTTTCCCATTCTGACATTCAGTTTGGAGTTCAGAAGATTGTCTCGACCAGGACCACACTCCTAAATGCATTGAAGCAACTGCCATGTGATTGGTTGATTAAATAATTGCATTAATGAGAAATTGAACAGGTGTTCCTAATAATCCTTTAGGTGAGTGTGTGTGTGTATATATGTACACACACAGTATATATATAATCACTGTTCACTGTCCTAAGGTTTCTGTACTGGGGGTTTTTGTACAGGGATGTTGTTGATCTGTCTCACTGTGGGTTCCCGAGCGCAGTAATACACAGCTGTGTCTTCAGTCTGCATGTTCTGTCCTGTTAATGTTACTGTGCTGCTGGACGTGTCTCTGGAAACCTGAAACCTGCTTTTCAGTTTCTCACTGTAGTAAGTGTTACCGCTACCACATATCTCCCCGATCCACTCCAGAGTTTTCCCTTCAGGTTGTCGTATCCAGTGTGTACAGTAGCTGCGGTCAGTTACTGAATATCCAGACACTTTACAGGTCAGAGTCAGTGACTGACCAGGGGTTACTACTGAGGATGCAGGCTGGGTCAGCTCAACACTGTGAACACCTGTTAAAGAAAATATTGTAATGTTGTAACAGCAAAAAGTTACAAGACCTGTATTTTATATTTAATTTAATGTAAAACACTTACAGTGTACGGCTGCCAAAAGCAGCAGCAGTAGGGATGTAGAGATCATGGTGTGTGTTGAAATAAAAAAAAAGTAAAAGCTCTTGCGCTCCATTGCTGCAATATATAACAGGAAACATTTGCATAAATACCTCCCTTATATAAGGAAATATTTGATAGTTTTTGTATTTCTGCTTTAGTTTATACATTAATAAAAAAACGATTTAGAACATTTTTTAATGGTTGAGCATGACAAACAGCTGTTGTAATATTATAAAGGGGAAACTAGAAAGTGTGTGTTGGTGTGTGATGGAGCTTTAATTTAACCCATGTGGTTTATCTTAATTCTTCATATCTTTTATCTTTTATGTTTTTTTTTTATTTTACTTATGCAACAATAATTATATTCTAATCTTAATAAGATAATCTTAATATTCAGTTTCTCACATAAACACAAAATATAAATTGTGTACATTTGACACCTGCTGAAGAAATAAAATAGTGAATGAAACATTTAAACTCAGCAAATATTTCAGATCATTCTATTGAGGACAGAGAAATGAAATAAAATGTAATGTACTGTGGTCACCCAAAGTATTGAGACAAAAGTTAAACTGAATACATTAAAGGTAATATGAGTAATATGTTATTTTATGCAATAAAATTGCTCTTAACAAAAAATATTTAGTATGAAGTTCCTTATTCTTTAAAACCTGCTGGATCAAAAAATTATCTGCAGAACTTTGGTGTCATTTGTTTAATCCATGACTGCTTGGTTGCTTCCTGAAGAGCATTTACAAAAAAAAAAAAATTACCACAAATGTTCACAATTTATCCAACCATTTTAGTTCAAAAGATGATACCCCAGCTTCAGAAAGTACAAGTCCAGTCACATATTTGTTCCATCCACGACCTAAACCAGGTGATTCTAATTAGCACAACTCTTCAGCCATAAAGACTCCAATTAATTAGTGACCTCACCTGTTTATTGCACAGGGACAACTACAACACATGGTGTGACAACCACAGTATATTTTTCTGGTACCACATGGCTAGGTACCTGGGGTAAATCTAGGTAAGAAAAATATCATAACTAAAAATGTGTCTTAAAATAATTTAGATGTTTGCATGATAATGAGCAAAACGGTTTGTGGATTTATTTTTAGACTTTATTTGTTAAGCTCTCCTGCATAATTCTGCATTTTTAACTTATTGTATAGCAAACTGTGTAAACAATTATTAATTAATTTATCTTCTATATTGCTTATACTGTAGAGGGTCATGGGGGGACTGGAGCTTATCCCAGGAGAATTAAGGCACGATGCAGGGGTAGACCATGGACAGAGTGCCAATCCAGTATCATACAATTTGTCTGTTTTACTCTCTCTTCTCTTAGTGAGAATTCATAAGGAGCAATGAACTCCATCCGAAAGACTTACCTGTGTCAGAAAACAGGAATCTTCATTCAATTTTATTTACTTGGTCGTATATGTGTTTAACATTCAACAATTGAAAGTCTTCAAAAAACAACATTGATCCTGTAAATCCGACAAATAAACACTTACAATGCAGTTACTTGTAAGTAAGCAAGATTTCAGGAGAGACAAAAGACAAGAGTTTCTTAGTGGTAATATATAACTCCAGTTACATGGGTGAAAAAAGCAGCATGCTCTTAGTGACGGTCCAAAGTCCAGATACAATGTAAAGGGTTTTGTCATGAGGGACATTCAGCAAAGAGTCTGTGCCAAATCGAGAATCAACTGATCAGAAGAATGCACCCCCCACCCCAAGTTTTTTTAACTTTGTTGACAACTTGAGTTGTTTTAACTATTGAACCTCAAACAATAAGAACAGACAGTATGCTAAAGACAACACATTGCTGTACAGTAAACATGCTGTATTTTAACTAAATCCACTGATTGATTATTTTAACTGATTTTTAACTCTTTTTAATTCTATACTATGAAGGGATTAATAATGGTTTAAACTTTACTTTGAAGAATGTGTTTTTGTTAACACAAAATGAAAATTAACACAAACTATTATGATATTCGTTCCAGTGTAAGAAAGTAAAGCTTTTACTGAAATCATTTACAGTGAAACCTCGGATTGCGAGTAACTCAGATTACGAGTGTTCCGCAAGACGTGCAAAAAATGTAAAAAAAAAAAAATAAGTCTTGGTTTACGAGTACTGAATAACATGTAGCACGCATTCACTTCTTGTTTTGATGCCAAGAGTCATGCGATCACAACTGAGCCAATGTTTTTTCTCTCTCTGGCGCTGCGGAATTGTGGGTAATCGTCTTCCCTGCTCAGACTTAGTGCGCGTCTCTCACTTATATAGTCAACATCCGTGCTTGCATGTACTGTTTACAATAACACTGTGACCACGTGTGTGCACGTAAAACACATTTTATTTTATGTTTGTATGTGTGTGTGAAAGTCGTCCTTTCATGTGCGCATGTACTGTTTATTAAAACCCATTCCTTCTCTTACTTTAGCTTCAAACACAAGCACACACATACTGTACTGTACACGGTACAAACACTAATGAAAACACTTATCTGGTGGAATTTATTTTTACTTTTTTTAAAGGTAAAGTACAAATTAATTTGTTTACTTTATATTTTGTATTAATTAGTTTTGTGTATTTATTATTTTTGGGTTGTGGAATGAATAATCAGATTTTTTATTATTTCTAATAGGGAAATTCACTTTGAGTTTTACGAGTGTTTTGATGAAGGAGCACGCTTCCAGAATGAATTATGCTCATAATCCAAGGTTCCACTGTATTACAGTAGGTTTGTGAAGATTAAGTTTAAACCTGTCTCAGAGTTTTTGTAAGTGGAATCCACTGTTCTGTGTCACTGTGTATACTTTGCACAGTAATACACAGCTGTGTCTTCAGTTTGTAGATTCTGTCCTTGAATTGTTATTGTGTTAGTAGAAGTGTCTCTGGAGATGCTGAACTTATTTTTCAGTTTGTCAATGTAAGATGAACTCCCATCATTACTGATACGTCCAATCCACTCCAGAGCTTTTCCTGCAGGTTGTCTGATCCAAGCTGTATAATAGCCTGTAACTGAATATGAAACCTTGCAAGGGATGGAGAGACTCTGGCCTGGCTGGACTGTCATGGCAGCAGGCTGAGTCAGATCGTAAGAATGAACATCTGAAGAAGGAAAGAAAATTATGATATCTCACACAATATACAGTATGCTGCACGTTTCTTATTATTGTAGTAAATGAACATATTATATTATATAAAGCACTCACAGGAAGCAGCTGCCAGCAGGAGCAGTAGAGATGTAGAGAACATCTCTGGTATGTGTTGTTTTTCTTTGTTCTCCAAAGTTAAACAGAGAACATCACATCACATAAATTGAGTGATATCCAGCCCTCAAGCTTCTATTTGCATATTTGGTTAAGATGGGAGGTATTTAAAACATATTTAAAGTGGACATTTGTTTTATGGAGGATATGAAGGAAAACTGTTTTGTCCCATGAGAAAAGCTTTGTTTATATCAGAAACCTAACTACTGTAACAAGATAACATTGTTGGATTAGCAAATTGACAATTTAATTTGCTAAAATTGTATTTATATAGTGTCTCAAAACAGCTTCACAAAATTATATATAAACTAAAATGGCCAGTGTTTCACTTTCATATTTATATATAAAAGTGAAACACTGACCAACTTAGTGTTGAAGATTTCATTGACAAATTTGACCATCCTGGTGGCCAATCTTCATTGATTGCACATTCCACCAGTAAGAGCAGAGTGTGAAGGTTTAATTAGCAGAGTAATAGGACAGTTTTGCTTAAAATATTGCAATGCACATAACATTATGGTTGACATATTAGAGTTCAAAAAAGGACTAATTGTTGGTACGTGTCTCGCTGGCGCATCTGTGGCCAAGACAGCAATTCTTTGTGATGTTTCAAGAGCCACGGTATCCAGGGAATGTCAGGATACCACCAAGAAGGACGAACCACATCTAACAAGTGTAACTGTGGACGCAAGAGGATGCTGTCTGAAAGAGAAGTCCGGGTGCTAACCCAGATTGTATCCAAAAAACATAAAACACAGCTGCCCAACTCACTGCAGAATTAAATGTGTACCTCTACTCTCCTGTTTCCATCAAAACTAGTCGTCGGTAGCCCCACAGGGTCAATGCAAAATGGTGCCAGCAATGAAAATCTTGAGCTGTGGACAGTGTGAAACATGTGTTGTTCTTTGATGAGTCCACCAGTGTGGAGAAGCTCCAAAGAAGCGTACCACCCAGACTGTTGGATGTCCAGAGTGAAGCATGGGGGTGGATCAGTGATGGTTTGGGCTGCAATATCATGGCATCCCCTAGGCCCAATACTTATACTAGATGGGTGTGTCATTGCCAAAGAATACCAAACCATACTGGAGGACCATGTGCACCCAATGGTCCAAACATTTTATCCTGAAGACGATGCTGTGTATCAGGATGATAATGGCTGTTATCATCCTGATACACAGCAAAAGTGGTGACAGAGTGGTTTGATGAACATAAAAGTGAAGAAAAAATCTCCCAATGCCTGCACGGTCACCAGATCTAAATATTATTGAGCCACTTTGGGGTGTTTTGGAGGAAGGAGTCAGGAAATGTTTTCCTCCACCAGCATCATGTAATGACCTGTCCACTATTCTGCAAGAAGAATGGCTCAAAACCAAAAGAGAGCAGTGGTAGCTCATGCTTGAGGCTCTCAACCCTACAAGCCACACAACCCAGCCACTGCAGTGTGTTAATATTTGGAAACTCCCATAACTGCTTGAGTAAAACACCTATTATAAAATTAACTATAAACACACTTACAAAATCACAAAATGTAATCCATTAATTATATATACATAATTTAAATGTATAAATGCTTGTACTTGTGGCTGAATATGCAGTGATCTCTCAACAATGCTGTAGTTAGAGGTTCTGACTTTGATGTAAGTCTCATGTTATCATATTATAAATGATATCATATTTTTTACACTCTCTCAGTAAATCTGACCATCTACATTACCAAAATCAAATTTTGCTTCGCATGGCCTCAATTGTACGAAACCTGAAATATTTTTTCTAACAGTGTGGAAAGTTAAAATTGACTTTGTTATCTGGGCTAGGATTTGTTCCTACAAAATCATGTCATATAGGCACAATTTAAGTTTTCAGCAGACAACAATAATCCTTTAAATGTTATTATTTATTATTTTTTGTTGTTGTGATTATACTATTATGATTCACCATTTACATAATGTTTTTCTTTGATAATTGAAATCTATACATATTATAAATAAATAAATAATACATTTCCATAATTTCCTTATTTTAATACAACTGTCATTTTCACTGGCGACAAGGAAATATTGTGGTGTTTTCAGAACATAATGTATCTAAGGCTTTCTATTAGTGTCTTATATAATAACTGTATATTATAATACTATAACAACAATGACCTGTACATTAGAGAATTATCATTCTGGTATAGGGCTGCCCTCTAGAGGTTTCAGGTGGTTTGGAGAGGAATTTTCACTAATGACAATGTATTTCACATACTGTAGCACACACCATCATTTTTATCTGAGGGTAAAATAGCAGGTGGCCCATTTAAAAACACAGTATGGATCTCTGTGGATTTACTTAACTTTGGGAATTAGACACAGCTTGTGAATCTGTTGTGAATAATTGAGATTTACTTAAAATAAATGAAATTGTAGTTATGTATTTTTTGCAGTTTTTTTTGTTGCTATTTGTGCCAGTGTGTTTTTTGAGCACAGTAATACGCAGCTGTGTCTTCAGGTTTCACGCTGGTCATGTACACCTGCTTCCTGCTGTGGTCTCTGGAGGTAAATCTTCCATGAACAGACTGAGAGTAATATTTATTGCTACCACTCTGAGCAGAAATGTATAAGACCCACTCAAAGCCAATCTAATCCGGGATATGTCTGCATTGTCATCACTAATCCCAGAGTAGGAACAGGTGAGTTCATGAGATCCTCTAGGTTTACTGACCTCTAGCTCAGGCTCAGTTAGTGTCTGACCAGCACAACCTGATATATTTATTCATTTCATAGTCTTACATAATTTTATGATTCACATTAGTGATATATGTCGAAATAAGGGTAATGATCTTTATTAATGTCAAAATAAAACATAATTAAACTGTGAAAAAAGGGGGAAACAATGTAGCTCACATTTGGAAATGCTTATAAAAGCTTATAAAGGGAAAGTCCTATTTGCATGTACAGCCCCTAAATGAGTTATATAATACACTCAACAAAAATATAAACGCAACACCTTTGTTTATGCTCCGATTTTTCATGAGATGGACTTAAAGATCTAAAATTCATTCCAGATACACAATATTACCATTTCTCTCAAACATTGTTCACAAATCAGTCTAAATGTCTGATAGTGAGCACTTCTGCTTTGCTGAGATAATCCATCCCACCTCACAGGTGTGCCACATCAAGATGCTGATCTGACATCATGAGTAGTGCACAGGTGTACCTTATACTGCCCACAATAAAAGGCCACCCTGGAATGTGCAGTTTTGTCTCACAGCAAAATGCCACAAGCATTGAGGGAGCGTGCAATTGGCATGCTGACAGCAGGAATGTCAACCAGATCTGTTGCTCGTGCATTGAATGTTCATTTCTCCACCATAAGCCGTCTCCAAAGGCGTTTCAGAGAATATGGCATATGGGAGCTGTCTCTCACAGCTCTGCTGGATACACGCGTTTTAAGCCCCAGAAATGCGCCGCGGCCTGGAGCTTCTCAAGGAATGCGGGGCGCGCGCGAGCACTTTATTCAAAGCAGTAAAGTGTAGAGATCGCCCTCCGATATGTGTTTATTAGACACGGAGGGATATCTCAATTAAAACTCTGCCATATCGGTGAGTTAAACATTTTCTTATTTTGCTGGTTTAAACACACACGCATACACAACAAGGTCAGTGAAGACAAAAGATCTGAGGAATATTTCCGGTTCACTCCTATTTATAACCTGCAGGTGCGTCTCATCAGATGACGTCACCCGACCGAGGTTATATAAGCCAAAATTTGGCGTGTTTAATACACACATGCTTCACAACCGGCAACATGACAAGATGTTTCCCATAGCGTTTTCACGCAGCATCGAGTGTAGCCTTTGAAAGGGAACTATTGTGTTGATTTGCTTTGTTGAGTATAGCCATGCCCACCTCAAGGGAATAAGCGCTATTCTTCCTAAAAGGCACTAGATGCTGTGTCATAACCAGCACCCAATTGCTCATAATGTCCCTTCTACTCAACATTATATATATATATATATATATATATATACATGTATATATTATGGTGCAGGTGTAAGTTAAGTTTTATTAAATTCTGTTCAGCCAGTTTTGTGTTCCAAAGTCTGCCTGCAATCATTTAGTATCACCACTTGAGGCAGAAGAATCCTTCAGGTTTAATAACCACCAGCTCAGACTCGTTAGTATCAGACATCCAAAACCTGTCACACACATTTAATCATTTCACAGTCTCAATCACACAGTTTACATTAGTGATACAGTACAGTAAGCTGTTAATAGGTTATGGTGACTGATGTCCAAATAAAAGTATAGTTAGGCATTTAAGATTTACCTAACTAAAGTAAAAACAGCTGTTATCTGTCATAGTCACTACAGTAAAATTATTGGTTTAAAGTTTGTATCACAATACAAACTATTTTAGAAAACATTAATAAGCTAAAGCTTAAATTTTTTCATCAGATTTGGATAAGCGATGAGTGGTGTGTCTCGTAAGTACACTGTATGAGGTGTTTTTGTACAGGGATGTTGTTGATCTGTCTCACTGTGGGTCCCGAGCGCAGTAATACACAGCTGTGTCTTCAGTCTGCATGTTCTGTCCTGTTAATGTTACTGTGCTGCTGGACGTGTCTATGGACATCTGAAACCTGCTTTTCAGTTTATCATTGTAGTCAGTGCTACCACTACAACATATACTTCCGATCCACTCCAGAGTTTTTCCTGCAGGTTGTCGTATCCAGCCTGTATAGTAGCTGCTAAATGAATATCCAGACACTTTACAGGTCAGAGTCAGTGACTGACCAGGGGTTACTATAGTGGATCCAGGCTGGGTCAGCTCAACACAGTGAACACCTGTTAAAGAAAAGTTATTTTAATGTTGGAAATGCAAAATGCTATAAGTAATCAAAACAGTATGTAGATGTTAAACCCTAAACACTTACAGTGTACGGCTGCGAGCAGCAGCAAAAAGGATGCAGAAATCATGGTGTGTGTTGAAGCAAAATATGTAAAACCCTTTGGTCTTCATTCCTTAAATATATAACAGGGAAGGATATTTGCATAGAGACTCCCCTTATCTGAGGTTAAAATTACCCTTTATTCTATAAGAAAGATCCTCCCAATTTCTCACACATTACTAGCTTGCAATTTTAAATGTCTTTGAATACATAAAAAATGTCATTTTTATGTATTCATTCATTTATTTCCCATACAACTTAACCTATGTAGAGTTGCAGGAGGTCTGGAGCCCATCCCAGGTAAATCATGCACATGGAAAGGGACACTTTAGGTCACCCTGTCACATGTCTTTGGATTGTGGGGGGCAACTAGAGTACACAAAGGAAATCTAAAAAGCACAGGGAGAACATGAAAACTGCAAACACAAAGCAACAGTGCTAACTCCCGAGCTGCCACTATAACCACTCATCCTACAACCACTACCACTGATTTGTAACATATATGTAACATATATAATGTTTTTAATTGTGTTAAAAAATAAGAACATTTTGTTAGAGTGAGAAATTCATAAATGATATGTAAATGTAGTTTATACTGATGCAAACATTTAATAATTGTAACTAATCATCACACTGGAGGAGGGATTTCTTAAGCTCCTGCAAGATATCATATATATTATTTCATAGTATTGTCACATCTGTACCACCACGGTCCGGGGAAGTAAGATCTGGGTCTCTGGAATACTGAGCCGCAGCTTTGTCCCCCCCTAGTGTGGTAAGGTGGTAGGTCTCCCCATCACTAATGATGTGCACCTGTGTCTCTCCCCTGTGTGTCTCTATTTAAGCCAGTCGAACCCGTACAAGCTTGTCCGTTCACGGTTGGTGTCACTTGTTTGTTCTATGTATTCTAAGTCGAGCTGTTCTACATGTCTCCTCCTCAGGACTGATTGGAGTCAGCAGGGTTGGGGTAAGGCCTGTCGAAGAGACAGTGCGAAGCAAGATCAGGCTGAGAAGCCAGCCACATCCGTATTACACAGCTTGTGACTTCTGTTATACTTTATCAGCTAATCCCCTGTGCATGTGTGTGTGTGAGTCCGCCTGCAGATCCAGCCTGAGGAGGTTGATCGGGAGCAACTTTTGTTTTGTTTTATTTTACGTTTGTTCTTGTTATTTGGTTAAAGTTTGTGGTTCATCGAGTCCCCTAAAAGGGAGAAGAAACGATAATAAAGACTGACACTGTGTTGACACTAACCTACCTGCGTTTGCGTCCTTTGAATACTCCCAGGAATCATGACAAGTATGTGTAAATAAGGATAAGAATCTTTTTTTTAAATTTACAGTTAAATGCTTACATCTATCTAAACTTAGGAAAATAGCTCAAAATTAACTTATCTTCCACCAGTAGAAGACATTGATGTTATTATGGGGGTGTGGGGATAGTAATTCAAAATTTGAATAAAAAGTCACACTGTTAGGAAATATGAAAGGACTTTCAGGAGGTTTTGTAAAGTGAGAGGATTTTTTTTTGTACTCAAAGGAAACCTGCAAAGCACAGAAAGAACATAAAAACTGTGCATTCAAAGCCTGAAAGCAATATGCACACCCCTGATCTGATCACCCCTTGTTCACCTATTGTTTAATCCAGTGCATGTTGTAGTTTTCAAAATTAAATCCAGAACCCAGGATTTTAAAAAAGAGAGCCAGAGTTTCTTCAATTTTCTTCTGCACTGTTGTTTGTATTGACTGACACTTTATCGTTTCACAACTGCTAAAGGAAGTAAAATATTTATTAAGCTTTAATACAGATACAGTACATAAAGATGTGAATCATGGGTTATAGTTGAGAACTTACTGAAAAGGATGATTAGTAGCATTATTAAAGAGAATGGGATCATCATGGTGAGTGTTAATTAGAATATAAATAAATATTGCATATGTACAGCACACATTTATATAAATTGTTTTATTTTCTGTTACTATTACGTTTTTTTTTTTTAATCATGTAAAGGGGGTTTAGTGCTGTAATACTGTAGATTATGTTGTGTTTTGGCATGAAGAGACAAAATACAACAATGCATTTTTTATCTCAGTGTGTCTAGACAAGGATAAAACGTTAATTTACATTTAAATACATTTCTTTCCCTAAATAGGTCATAATAAACCCAAAATGAGCCCCACCCTTTCACAGCATTTACATTTGCATGCAATGTTCACAACTTTACTAAAAGACTTGTATATGAAGCTCAGTGTCTAAAAATACAGTACTGTATATTAGGGCTGTCCCCGAATAGTCGAAGATTCGATGCATCGATTTGCGGAGCCTGATTCGACCACCGATCTCACAGTCGAATCTTCGCGGGTGAAACGAGCATCATACCATTTCGGCAATATGAGGGTGCTCAATGTCTAATTGCACACAGAACTACTGGTTTTGTACGGTTATATTAAGTTATATACAGCCTTTAATTATGATAATGCAGTAAAAACAAAAGTGAAAAGAAAGAAGCGTTCAATAAATATTTTTAGCGTGTTTGTGAATAAATCCAACCACCCCTGTGACAGATTTAATTTTCACTTTCCCTGATCCATGATGAGATGAGGACCATCTTGACGGCAGGGATTAGGCTACATAATGTCTGGATTAAGAAAATCTAAAGTGTGGATGCACTTTGAAATCGTAAAAGGTGATCCAAAAAAAGTAAAATGTAAGTTGTGCCAACAGCTCATGTCGTACCACTCATCGACAACAAACATGGCTTTCCACTTAAAACGGGTAAGTTTCTTACTAATAAAGACGGTTCACTCTTTCATATATAATGGCGCTTTTAATTTACGAATAGTATTATCATACGTTGGGATTTAAAATATGTTTGTCATTTTTTAGATCCACCCACAGTATCAGACTGACAACGGCAGTTCATCCAGCAGCAGTACCGGAGCTGCGCCAAAACTAATTCAAAGAAAGCTAGATTTGAGGCGGCCATTGTCCGAGAAAAGGAAAAGAGAAATCACGGACAAAATTGCAGAGTTTATTGCGCTTGACATGAGGCCAGTGAATGTTGTGGATGGTGACGGTTTTAAAGAATTAATGCGCACACTTGAGCCAGGATACACAGTTCCCAAAAGAGAGACGGTTATGCATTCGGTGGATGCGAAATACGCATCCATACGCGCGGAGGTTTACATGTTAATAAACAATTGCAAAGCAGTCAGCCTCACCACAGATATTTGGACCTCGCTGCAAATGGAGGCATATCTTACAGTTACAGCCCACTTTATAACTGAAGCCTGGCGACTGGAAAATTTTGTGTTAGCAACAAAAAAAATGGAGGAAAGTCATACAGCAGAACATATTTCACAAACACTGAAAGAAGTCATTTCTGATTGGGACATTCCAGGTAATAAGATCGTTTCTGTTGTCCATGACAATGCAACGAATATGGTTGCATGCACCAATCAAATGGCCCAAGACCCATCGTGGGGAACTGTACAGGGAGTCCGTTGTGCGGGGCATACACTGCAATTGTGCATTAACAGTGCATTAAAGAAAGACCCCGTGTGTCGCACTGTTGCTGCTGCAAGGCGCCTTGTTTCACACTTCAAAAAAAGCGCAAAGGCCACCACAGCACTTGCAGAAAAACAAAGAGAACTGAATGTTGCAGAGCATAAACTTGTACAAGATGTTGCCACTCGATGGAATTCTGTCTATCTTATGCTCGATCGCCTGTTAGAACAAAGGGGTGCAGTTTCAGCTGTGCTGAAGGATTCAACTGTCAGCAAACGGTCCGACTGCGATCTAGAGCTCACAACATCCCAGTGGAGAATGGCAGAGGACATAGTCAATGTTCTCAAGCCAATGATCAAACTGACAGAGCTTTTGTCACAAGATATGAACACATCTCTGTCTGCCACTGTTCCGATGCTTATGAACATTAAGAAACGACACTTGGTGGTACATGAAGACGACAGCGCTGTTACTAAGACCCTCAAGATTACCCTGACCGAAGAGATTGACAGACGATGGGAGCTTAAAGGCCGTCTTTTGGAGAGCAGTATTTATATCAGCGCTGCAATTCTTGACCCACGTTTTAAGAAGCTTTCTTTTTTCACTGATGATGAGCAAAGGAATGAGGCATATACTGTGGTGGAAAATCTGGCTGAGAGTTTATCTGCCAGGCCTGTACAGGAGGTAGGTGATGACAGTGAATTGGTGGAGGAGCCTGATACTGCAGCAGGCCCTTCAAGACAAGAAAAAGAGAAAGACCAAGTGATGTCGATGCTGTTGTCCAGTGATGAAGAGGAGCAACAGCCAGAGGACAGTGAGATGAAGGCTTATTTAAAGGACACTACAAAAAGCAGTACAGGACCACTGGAATGGTGGCTTAAGAACGAGGAGAGATACCCAAAGCTGTCCATGGCCGCAAAGAGATTCCACAGCATCCCATCTACTTCCACACCATCAGAAAGAATTTTCTCCAAGGCTGGATTTATTATTAGTAAAACCAGGAGCGCACTGCTGCCGGCCAACGTTGACAAGTTGGTTTTCCTCGCACACAATTTGAAAAGACTCAAACGCACACAAGCAGAGTGAAAGACTGGATTTTTTTCGATCAGGTAGGGTACAATTGTTTTCAAACATTTCAGCCGTTTACTAATTTTAATTGGCTGTGAACATGTTTAGCTAAATAGCTGCCAGTTTGCGTTTATTGTTGTTTCGGCAGTTAAAAAGAAAGCGTTCACAATTCTGGCTAAACTTCCGTTGTTCTAATAATTTATTTCGTTTTATTTTATTTATTGATCATTCAGGGTTACCTAATTTAACTGTGGTTTGTGTTTTTATTTTATATATATATATATATATGTGTGGCAATGTGGACAGTGGGGTCTTCCCCTTTGGTTCACAGGTAGGTGATTAGTTATTAATGGTAGCCAATCAGAATGGTCCCCAATGGTATTTAAGGCTGTTTTTTGTCCCACCTGGCGTACGTCACAAACGATACCGCTTTCATGGTGTGTGTATGGACCGAAGGTGTGGTGCGTCTGTGGGATAAGTGTCATCTGGTCGAGCTTCTCCATTAGCGTGTCCATTGGATTATTGCCACTCGGCAGAGTCAGACTGTTCACTTGTTGCTAGCCACAGAGTTTCTTTTGTGCTGGCGTTACCCTGCATGGCTTACTGCGAACTGTGGGCGGCGTTACAACTCGCGCGGTACAACGGGTCATCTGGCTACGAACACTTGAGTGTTGATGCGCCTTGTGAGAGCGGAGGTATTGACTTTCCGCCTTGACTGAAGACGGCGCTGCTGTCTCTTCTCCGTTGGTTCTTCTTCGTCGTCTCTTCTTTGTTGTTTTGTCTTCGGTGTTTCTTCTTCGGTGGTTTTGTGAACTGCCTTTTTGTTATTTTATTCGCCGTGACAGCAGTAATGGTTCAGGGCTGCCCTCTGGTGGTCTGAAGTTACGGTGGAAGATGCCATAATATAGCGTTGGGAGAACTCTGACCTTTGTGTGGTATTTTGGTGAGCTGTCCGAACTGTGTTAATTTATATTTGTTTTGTTTTTTTCTTTATTTCCTTTATTGGTTAAATTGTAATAGTTGTTGCTGTTTTTTGTCTGTTTGTCTTTGTGTTTAAGGCAACCAGAATATTCTTTATCTGTTGCATTTGTTTTTGTTTATATATATATTATTTTGTCTGTTTATTTTGGGTACGGTTGGGGTGGGAGGCTAGCTTTTAAATACTGGTGGGTAGTGTAGTTTGAAGTGCAGCGCAGCTGGTGTTCACGGTTTTTCCTTTGCGTAAAGGTGTGGATATGTATGAAGTGCACCTGTAAGGTTGATACCTCCTTTAGTCGGCTTTGGCCGCCCCGAAGCCTGTGCCCGAACTTATTGTTCTTGTTTGTGTTTTCTTTCATTTCTATTGTGTGTGTGTGTGTGTGTACACAGAGTGCCGTGTTCCTGTTTTTATGGTATGTGACGATTCTCCGGATATTCGGCATTGCATGTTATGGAGTAATGATATTTGGCATTGCATGCTATGGAGTGCTGGGTTTTTTTTAAAACTGTTTTGAAATAGTAAATTATAATAAAGTTTGTACATTTGTACCCTTGTCTCTCGTTTATTAGCCTAGCGAACTTCTGTTCCTTATGGGTGTTATTTCCCCAGTTAACTTCGGGGTGGCGTAATCGGGTCTACCAAATTTTACATTCATTTGCCCTACCACGGCGTTGCCACATATGTTCCCCTGCACTTTGGCATTTTGCACACATTTGTTATGCTCCCTGTGACTTGATTCTGAGTTTATTTTTTTTATTATTAGAAATGTATAATCTGTTCTAATTTAATTCTTTAAATTAATGTTTTTTTGTGTCAATGTTGCGCTGCACTGAAAGCATGTTGGCACAGGCAATTTTGCCAATTTAATTTCGCAAAATGTGAAATGCAAATCCTTTTTTTAAAGGTTTATTTATCAAAATGTTCTTTTAATATTTGTCTGATGTTCTGTATTTCGATCGCGGCTTTAGAATATTTTGAGAAAACCTAAATAAGTTCGTTGTTGCTGTGTGCAGTGCAAAAAATAAAAATAGTTTTACCCTCCTGCTGACTATAGTGTCGTGCCCTCCCAACCCATTCACACAAACACATAGGCCTAGATGATTCGACTATCGGTCGACTATAGAAAGATTCGAAAATTCTGATTCGACTATGAAAATTCATAGTCGGGGACAGCCCTACTGTATATGTATGAACCAAATGCCCAACAAGCTGGTGCTTACTGCTGCCATCTAGTGTAACAAAAGGGGAAATTGTGTCCAGACTTAAAAAGGACCATCATCAGTCCATACGTCTTTTAAGTGTGGTAGGTAAATCAGTTTTAAATACAGATATTATTAAACGAAATTACTGACTCAAATCATAATTTTTATTTAGTTGTTGAAGGTGGAATGCAGAAAAAAGAAAATGTATAGCAGAATCAGTATGGCAATGAAAGTAAAAGTGGCCTAAGAACAGGATGTTTATATAGCACATTATCACTTTTCATATACGCAACAGACATTGAAGTAAATAAATAAATAAATACATAAATAAACGTGTGATTTGAATAACAGGGGGACCTGTGGCGCAATAGAGCTACTGCGTGTTTAGATTACATTACCACATCTAGCGGTCTTTGGATAAAAATAGCTCCTTTATCCTCGAGGTGGATGCAGCTAATGCGTCACTCAACAGAGCCAATCAATGTGATAGTTTACCATGTATAAACAGAGTAAGAAAAAAGGAACAGAAAATATTGTAATGCATCTACAAGCCACCCAAATCTTCACCAAACAGAAATGGGACACAGCATGGCTTACTCCAAAAAAGGAACAGTAGACTATAAAAACTGAACCTTTAAACCTTGCAAGAATATTAAAACCAATTTGTTCGGAAACTGTGGTGCTAATAACAAGCAGTGATGTGAGGCACCACCATAATCTAACACATAGGTAATTTAAGCAAACGCTTCTTCTTCTTTGTCTTTCGGCTGTTCCCTTTTAGAGGTGGCCACAGCGAATCATCTGCCTCTATCTAACCCTATCCTCTGCATCCTCTTCTCTCACACCAACTAACTTCATGTCCTCTCTCACTGCATCCATAAATCTCCTCTTTGGTCTTCCTCTAGACCTCCTGCCTGGCAGTTCCAACCTCAGTATCCTTCTACCGATATATTCACAATCTCTCCTCTGAACATGTCCAAACCACCTCAATCTGGCCTCTCTGACTTTATCTCCAAAACATCTAACATGGGTTGTCCTTCTGATGAACTCATTCTTGATCCTATCCATCCTTGTCACTCCCAAAGAGAACCTCAACATCTTCAGCTCTGCTACCTCGAGCTCTGCCTCCTGTCTTTTCTTTAGTGCCACTGTCTCTAAGCCATAGAGCATCTCTGGTCTTACCACTGTCCTGTACAGCTTTCCTTTCATTCTCGCTGATACTCTTTTATCGCACAACACACCTGACACTTTTCTCCACCCATTCCAACCTGCCTGTACCCGCCTCTTCACCTCCTTTCCACACTCTCCGTTGCTCTACACCGTTGACCCTAAGTACTTAAAATCCTGCACCTTCTTTACCTCTGCTCCCTGTAGCCTCACCGTTCCTCTTGGGTTCCTCTCATTCACACACATGTATTCCGTCTTGCTGTGGCTAACCTTCATTCCTCTGCTTTTCAGAGCATACCTTCACCTTTTCCTCCACCTGTTCCCTGCTCTCGCTACAAAACACAATGTCATCTGCAAACATCATAGTCCATGGAGACTCCTGTCTTACTCTATCTGTCATTCTGTCCATCACTAGAGCAAACAAAAGGGGCTTAGAGCCGATGCTTGATGCAAACCCACCTCCACCTTGAACTGTTCTGTCACACCTACAGCACATCTTACCACTGTCTTAGGGCTCTCATACGGTACATGTCCTGCACCACTCTAATATACTTCTCTGCCACTCCAGACTTCCTCATACAACACCACAGCTCCTCTCTCGGCACCCTGTCGTATGTTTTCTCTAAATTTACAAAGACACAATGCAACTCTTTATTACCTTCTCTGTACTTCTACACCAGCATCCTCAAAGCAAATACTGCATCTGATGTACTCTTTCTAGGCATGAAACCATATTGCTGCTTACAAATGCTCACCTCTGCCCTTAACCTAGCTTCCACTACTCTTTCCCACAGCTTCATTGTATGGCTCATTAGCTTTATACCTCTGTAATTGCCACAGCTTTGCAAATGTCCCATGTTCCTAAAAATCGGCACCAATACACTACTCCTCCATTCCTCTGGAATCCTCTTTCTCTCCAAGATCTTGTTAAACAAACTATTCAGAAACTCCATTGCCACCTCTCCTAAGCACTTCTAAACCTCCACAGGTATGTTATCCGGACCAACAGCCTTTCCACTCTTCATCCTCTTCAAGGCCCTTCTCACCTCATTTTTACTAATATTTGCTACTCCCTGTTCCACAACAGTCACCTCTTCTACTTTTTGTTCTCTTTTGTTTTCCCCATTCATCAACTCCTTCCATCTTCCCGTCACCCTCCTGGAATCTGTCAGTTCATTTCCATCTCTATATTTAATTACTCTAACCTGCTGCACATCCTTCCCATTTCTATCTCTCTGCACCTGACCAACCTGTACAGATCCACCTCTCCCTCCTTACTGTCCAGCCTAGCATACAAGTCCTCATATGCTCTTTGTTTGGCCTTTGCCACCTCTACCTTCACCTTATGCTGCATCTCTTTGTACTCCTGTCTACTCTCTTTAGTCCTTTCAGTGTCCCACTTCTTCTTAGCTAGCCTCTTTCCCTGTATACACTCCTGAACTTTCTCATTCCACCACCAAGTCTCATTGTCCCATTTTCCCTTACCTGATGATACACCCAGTACCCTCCTACCTGTCTCACTAATCACATCAATACGTAAACGTTGTTTACGTTTTGTGTGTAGCACGTTTTTTTTACTCTGTGTATGGATATCGTCGCGACTGGTGTCCGTACATACAACCGCCAGACACTTTTCTACCTAAATAACCCGGTTAACGACATCCACGATGAGCTGCGGGAAAAGCTACGCGAACTTGGCTTGCTGCGTGAACCAGGCCTCAAAGCCTCGGCATTGCCTGATGCTGGAGGCTGGAGAAGGGGACATTGGAAGCGGTGCACGAGGAAGCGCGGAAAGCGGGCGGGAGTCTGTGCTAGACTAAAAACAAACCCTAGCCGGCCAGCTCTCCCGTTCATCATCTTATCCAACATCTGCTCCCTGGACAATAAACTGGACTGCATCCGACTCCAGCAGGCTACACAGCGCGAGGTTGGAGACTGCTGTGTCTTTGTTTTCACGGAGACATGACTCAGCGACAGAGTACCGGATGCCGCTATTCAGCTAGACAGGCTAGCCTCGTTTCACGCCGGCAGGAATGCAGCTCTGTGTGGTAAGACTTGCAGTGGTGGCTTGTGTGTTTACATCAACATGAAATGGTGCAAGAACTCTGTGTTAGTTTTCAGTTATTTCTCATCGCTGGTGGAGTTTGTGACTGTTAGATGCAGACCTTTTTATTTACCACGGGAATTCACCACTGTTTTCATTATTGGAGTGTACATTTTACCTAGCGCTAATGCTAAGGAAGCGCTATGGAAACTGTATGCAAAGATCAGTGAACTGCAAAATACACACCCGGATGGACTGTTTATTGTTGCTGGAGATTTCAACCATGCAAATCTCAAATCAGTGCTTTCTAGATTTCATCAATTTGTGAATTTTGCAACGAGAGGGGAAAACACGCTGGATCTTGTTTACACAAACATCCCCAGCGCATACAGACCACTCCTCAGGCGCTCAAAACCGTTTCAGAAGCAGGTAAAAACCTGGCCAGTAGGAGCCATCTCTGCTCTTCAGGACTGTTTCGAGAACACTGACTAGAACATGTTTAGGGAGGCTGCAATCTACGGTGACTTTACTGACTTGGAGGAGTACACGTCATCAATGACCAGCTACATCAACAAGTGTACCGATGAGGTCACTGTCTCCAAGAACATCATCTCACAACCCTATCAGAAACCGTGGATTACTGCGGAAATGCGTGCACTTCTGAAGACCCGAGACTCTGCCTTCAAAACGGGAAACAAGGTGGCCCTTAGAAGAGCAAGGGCCAAACTTTCTCAGGCCATCAAAGAGGCGTAGCGCGCACACGCCCAGAGAGTCCACAACTACTTCATAGACAGCGGTGACACATGGCGCAGGGCTTACAAGCCATCACTCACTACAGGATGACATCACCTACCTGTGACGGTGACGGCTCCCTCCCAAATGTGCTGAACAACTTCTACGCTTGGTTCGATAGGCAGAATGACATGGCGGCGAGGAAGACCACCTCTCCTCTGAACGCCCAGGTGCTGTGTCTCACTACAGCTGATGTGAGGAAAACTTTAGTCAAAGTCAACCCACGTAAAGCTGCTGGACCAGACAACATCTGTTGTCCCCACATGCTTCAAGGCCACCACCATCGTACCAGTGCCCAAGAAGTCTTCTGTGTTCTGTGTAATCAATGTGCAGCATGTATAACGGTATAGATTTACAGTCCTCTAAAAATAACAGTACCCAAAAGAATGGAGTACATTTAGAAAAGAGATAACATGTTCTCCACATGGTCTACATATATATATATATATATATATATATATATATATATATATATATATATATATATATATATACAGTATGTAGACAAAAGAGAACAAAAAGTAGTCTACATACTGTATATATATATACAGTATGTAGACCATCCTAAAACTGTACAGTATACTGCTTTGCTTTCTAGTTCTCTGTACTGGGGGTTTTTGTACAGGGATGTTGTTGATCTGTCTCACTGTGGTCTACGAGCGCAGTAATACACAGCTGTGTCTTCAGTCTGCATGTTCTGTCCTGTTAATGTTACTGTGCTGCTGGACGTGTCTTTGGAAATCTGAAACCTGCTTTTCAGTTTATCACTGTGGTAATTGTTACCACTACCACATGCTAATGCAATCCACTCCAGAGTTTTTCCTGCAGGTTGTCGTATCCAGCCTGTACAGTAGCTGCTATCAGTTAAGGAATATCCAGACACTTTACAGGTCAGAGGTAGTGACTGACCAGGGGTTACTACTGAGGATCCAGGTTGGGTCAGCTCAAGACACTGAACACCTGTCAAAGGAAATATGGTACAGTGCTAAACTCAAGAAGTTATACATTATAAAAACTTAGTTTTACATGTAATCAAATGTAAATGACTTACAGTCTATGGCTGCCAGCAGCAGTAGGAGTAGGGACGTGGAGAACATGTTGTGTGTTGAAGTTAAAATAGGTAAAAGAGCTTGGTCTTCATTGCTTAAATATATAACAGGGAAGGGCATTTGCATAGGGACACTCCTTAATTGATAAGAAATTTGAGAACTGATGTGAATTTCTTTTCGGAGTTTATATTTTAGTAAATAGGAAGATTAAAGTTGTTAACATACATAGACAATTAATATGTTATATTATATTAGATAACCATAGAATGTGTAATGGTGTGATGGACCTCAACACAAAGTGGCGGTACTTTAATTACTCTCATCTTGATTATATCATACCCTTATGTACTCTATTTTTTTTTTTTTACTTATGTCATTGCATGGTGCCAATGATTTGGCGATTTATCAGTTTAAAAAGAAACTGTCTGATGTCTGCACCTCTCTCTCTCTCTCTCCTCACTAGAAGAGAGACACTTTGATGCCTCAGCCCCTATTCAGAAGACCTTCCCATGTCAGATTCATTCAGCATTTCTTTGTAAATAGTTTTGATGGTGAAAGTGTTATTGTGATGCATTTATTGATTGTATTCAATAGTAATTGATTTAAAGTTTTCAGCCGACAAAAGTAATCCTGTAAATGTTATTAGTAATGTTATGTGGTGTGGTATGGAGAGCTGCACCACAAGATGTTTTAATGTTTGTAAGATCCCTAACGCAGGGCTTCTGAGGCGGTGAATGAAACAGAAGTTTGGGAGAGTTCTTATGATACGCACAGGAAGACCTTTCAATTTGGAGATAGCGTAGGATTATTAATTGGGAAACAAAAGAAAACTAACAACACAAAAATGAACAGAGCTCCGCCATCTATGCGAGAACGGATGGGGCTCTGATAACTGAAAAACAAACTTTAGATCTTCTCGGAGCCTATGCCCTTAACGAGAATGTATTTTAGAGAGAGGAAGAGTTTGTGTTTTTAACTATCAACTAAAACTGAGTGCTCAAACTGGACTAATGCATGTCGCTCTCTTTTTCTCTCTCACTCTCTCTCGCCGGCGTCTTAGACAAGCAGAGGCTGGGGCTTTGCTTCTGGACAGCGCACTTTGTCTGTCTATTTGTCCGTCTTTTCTTTCTTTCTTTCTTTTTTTCTTTCTGTCTTTTTCTTTGTTTTTTCTTTTGCCCTAATACCTTACCGGTTCTACCTAAATGATTGCATAAAGGGCCAAGGTATCAGGACGATTAAATAGACATGCCCCCAGATGTGGCGTGTCCACACTGACAGCGGAAAAAGACTGCTTACACAAATATGTAGATCCAAATTGAAGCAGTACATCCATTACTGCACGGGACAACTCTGTGTATTCGTCTGCTACCACAATCCAAAATTCAGGCAGTGTGAAATTGGAAAATAATGATTTGTGGGGAAATGAGTAACAAATTCTTTTGGAAAATACTTTTTGAATTGTTCCAAAAGGCTGCGGAGATGACCAGTGATCTCTGATTCATTTCCAGTGAATGACTAAAGTTCCTTCAGGCTTCCTTTTCCTCCAGATGCTCCTCAAGCTCAGGAAACATTTCCACATTTAAATTGTGAGTCTTTCAAGAACGAGTACACTTTTTTCGCGCAGTTCATGAAGACGTCTGAGTGCCTTCCCCCGTGATAACCACAGGACTTCAGTGTGACAAGTAGTCTGCTGTTTACTGAACGAGATTTTATGTGATTTACGATTTTTTTGATTGCACATTTTTTTTATTTTGATTGCACATTTCAAAACACTGTTAAGTTCAGAATCGAGTGCTTTGCAAGCAAGAGACTCGCGGTGTATGATGCAGTGTGTGAACTTCACGTGAGGAGCCACTTCTAAAACCTTTGCCTTGAGTCCCTTGTTTTTACCGACCATTGCACCATCACCATCAGTACATACACCAACACAATTATCCCATAAAAGTCCCATCTCTTTTATTTTGGTGTCGAGTTTGGTGAAAATGTCACTACCTGTACAAGTCCCCTCGAGTGCTGAGCAGTAGAGCATATCCTCATGCAGTCAAATGTGTATTTGATGAACTCCAGCAACTAAGCAGTATTAGACACATCTGTAAATTTGTCAACTCGCAGTGCATATTTTTTTCCATTTATCCTTTTAATCAATTGACTCTTAATGTTGTTTGCAATATTATATACATGGAAAGCGACTGAGTCGTTCGACAACGGCACAGTCATAAGACTTTTCAATAAACAAATATTGTTTTATCTCCAAATGCCTTTGCATTTTGCCGGGCTTCATACTTTCAAAAGCAAGCACTTCTGAACAGATTACACATTGAGGGAAATCTACGTTGTCGACAGTAGAGCAAGTGAATCCATACTTTATAAATTCCGCCTAATATTTCGGACGTTTCCTACTTTAGTCTGACGGGGTCTTGCTCTTATGCTTGGTAGATGTACATGGTTCTGATGACTCAGGCAAACTGTCCACAATTTTCTTAACATTTTTAGATTTGCGAATAACACATTTTTCTATCTCAGCAGTTGCGGTTTTCCTGTGCAGTTGTGCACTGTAGCAATAACTAGTGAGCCAGTCGCTGCACACTAATGGCATATCTTTGGGTTGCGAATTATTATTTTTTTTAAACACTCAATTTAAACACACACTCAATCAGTAATATCTTTACAAATCAGAAAATATTTATTTATAGCATTTACTTGTAATACTGAAAAGTGTGCATTATAATCCCAAAAAAAAGACATAATTTTTGAATCCCTTTTGCGACCCCTTAAAATTATTACGCGACCCCCAGTTTGAGAACCACTGTTTTAGGCTATAGCACGTTTTAACCATTGTTACAATAATCTTATCTTTATTTTACTGTGTATATATATATATATATATATATATATATATATTGGAACCTTGGATTACAAGCACTGCGGTTTGTGAGTGTTCCGCAAGATGAGCAAAGATTTTTTATAAATTTGGACTTGAAAAATTAGCATTGTCTTGGTTTACGAGTAGCGAGTATTATGTATCACGCATGCACTTCTTGTTTTGACGCAGAGCATCACGTGATCACAACTGAGTCAATGGTTTTTTACCTGCATTTATACTGTGTGTTAGGTGGCAGGCATTTTAGCTATAACAGTTGATGTTAATTGATGTTAATATGGAGTCCAGGTAGTTATTGGGGGCTTAGGTACAGTAGACTCGTAGGAAATTCCAGTATTGAACTATAGAGCAACTGCAGCCAAGTCAAGTCCTCAGAGAAACAACTATCAATACAAGTCGAAGCCAAAACCGTCTTCATGGTAGAGTGAAACCATCTCCAGACACAGAGATCCCAAAGATACACACGGGGCATCCATGTGACGAGATCTACAACCAGAAGCAGGGCACCAGGATGGGTCAGACAGGTCCAGAGAGCTGAGGGAATCTGGATCACTGGCAGCTCAGGAACGACAAGTGTAGCTCGACAATGGGTGCAATATTTGTAATGTATTTTCCAATTGTCTCAACTTACAATTTATACCATTTTAATCAGCACTTTTATCTTTAAACTTCTAAAAAACAAAACTTAAACAAGAAATTGCAAATAGTAAAGTCTTCCATCCATAGAACTTTATAATGCCAAGAAGATTAAAATAATAGCATTACAAGATATTTAATGAATTTCTTATTTTCTTTATTTCTTTTAATTCAACACTGCCACTTAACATGTGTGTTTCAGGGGTTTAATCTGATGTGCGAATTGTTATAACTGAGTTTATTAAATTAATGTTAAAAAGTGACTGCTTACTTTTCCTTTACCAATTGGTGACTTTTTGTTCTTCTTTATGGAATCACAAAGTTTAGTTAATCTGTTGATTTTTATATATTTTTTTTTACATTGTAATAATAATATACTCTGCAGGAAACAGTGTCAGTGAACAGACTATTACTGCACACTGTTTCACTGCCCTTAAGAGGTTTATGTACTGGGGGTTTTTGTACAGGGATTTTGTTGATTTGTGTCACTGTGTGTCTTTGTGAGAAAGACGAGCGCAGTAATACACAGCTGTGTCTTCAGTCTGCATGTTCTGTCCTGTTAATGTTACTGTGCTGCTGGACGTGTCTCTGGAAACCTGAAACCTGCTTTTCAGTTTTACACTGTAGTAAGTGTTACCGCTACCACATATCTCTCCGATCCACTCCAGATTGTTTCCCGCAGGATGTCGTATCCAATGTGTACAGTAGCTTGTATCAGTTAATGAATATCCAGACACTTTACAGGTCAGAGTCAGTGACTGGCCAGGGGTTAAAGCCACCGCTCCAGGTTGAATCAGTTGAAGACAGTAAACACCTGACAAACAAAATATTATTTTAATCAGGTTAAAGGAAAATATGCCCGAAAGAAATGTTAATGTTAAATATAATGTAAAACACTTACAGTTTATGGCTGCCAGCAGCAGCAGCAGCAGCAGAGATGTAGAGATCATGGTGTGTGTAGAAGCAGAATAAGTAAAAGATCTGGTTATCATTGCTTAAATATATAAAAGGGAAGGACATTTGCATAGAGTCACTCCCTATTGGATGGGAAATTTGATGGATTCTTCTGTATGACAAAATTTCTCCATATTTTAAAGATCTTCAAATCTAAAAATATATCTCTTTTAATGGATTTTTTTTTCTCCATGAGCAAAAGACTTTCACGTTCTTTTTATAGCACATCGGTAATGGAGCAAACTTTACATACACATAGAATTCCATAGCACAGGTTAAATACTAAATTTAGCATGATAATTGTTCTGTGCTTAAGCATACTGGTATCATCTATCATGTTTTTTTTTTTTTTTGAAGGCCAAAATTGTATTACATTAAATGCTGAAAATAAATATGAGAATATAACATATTTTGTATCATTTTTAAAGAGATATTTTATCACAATGTGAAACAAATGGCTGTATTATAATAGTCTGAAAACAGAACTTATATTTTATAGGAAGTTTGTAAATACATTATTTGCAATGAACAGATTATGTATTGTGAACAAGTGCCAATAAAATTGGTTTGAGTCTAAGTTGAGTCTAAGTAGGTTTATTTGGACAGAGATGTCAGATAGTTTGTTAAGGAACGGTTAAAGCCACAATCCACACACTATGCTAAAAGTATTGGAAGTTCTACCTCTAGGAAGAGTTTGCTTCCCAACTTTATTTGCCTCTTGCTGTTTTTTTAGGTTATTAGAACTTAACTCATGAGAACAGATTGTGTTAAACACAGTTCAGACACATGCTGTATTATTCCTGAATCAACTTATTTACTTTTTATTAAATATAATAATATACATAAAATAATGCAATACTTCAATAAAAACTACTGTGTATTTTCAGGGACATAAGTTGTTACATGTTTATTCCAATGAATGGCAGTAAAAGTTTGACTGAGATGATTGTTAGTTGCATGGAGATGATGTATATTATAAGCCGGAAAGTATTGTAAGGGTAATCCACTGTTCTGTAAATTGTTATTGTGTTAGTAGAAGTGTCTCTGGAGATGCTGGACTTATTTTTCAGTTTGTCGCTGTAAGTTGTACTACCATCAATCCAGATGATTTTAATTCATTCCAGAGTTTTTTCCTGCAGGTTGTCGGATCCAAGTTGTATAATAACTTACTGTATATATAATATGAAACGTTGCAGGGGATGGAGAGACTCTGACATGGCTGGACTATCATGGCAGCAGACTGAGTTAGTTTCTTACCCTGCAGATCTCTTAAAAAAAATAATAAACTGTGATATCTCAAAAATATATGCTGTACATTAATTAATACTGTAGTAAATGAATGAATTTGATTAAGCACTCCCAGGAAGCAGCTGTCAACAGGAGCAGTAGAGATGTAGAGGACATGGTATGTGTTGTTTGTTCCCGGGGTCTCCTGTTTTGTTCAATGTTAAGCAGAAACTATCATGCCACATAAATAAAGTGATATCCAGCCTTGATGCTTGTATTTATGCATTTGCTTCATTATCTAATGAAAGAATTAATCATCTTTTTTCTTTGACATTAACCTCTGTATCATATTTTGTTATTTGTATATAAACGATGGAGATAATTGTACAAATACAGAAATTCACAGCAAGAATTACCTACTAACATTTGGGTGATTATTGTTAATAGTGCTCAAGAATATTATTATCATCTAACATGTTTTATACAGCCAGATTACGGCGCTTCTCCACGCTTTGACGTAATTGCAATAGTTTATAATAAATTAAGTTGGATCTATTCCCATTAATATAAATGACCACAGTAAGGGAAACATCAGGATAAAACATTTTCAGTGACATAAGTTGTGACATCTTTATTCCAATGAATGGCAGTAAAAGTTTGACTGATATGATTGTTAGTTGCATGGAGATGATGTATATTATAAAAAAGTTTTGTAAGGGTAATCCACTGTTCTGTGTCAGTAACAGCATTTGTGTTATGCAGCTTTGCAAGACAAATGAAGAAATTAATCTCATCTAAAAGAATAAAACATAGGAATTGGTAAATAAAAATGTTGACTACAAGAATCTTAAAATACTGTTAATATGTTACTGGGAGTTTGCATGACACTGTTTAGTTTTTAAGTAAAATAGAACTGAACACTCCATCCAGGTTTAGTGAAACACTGAAATAATAGAGCTGTATTTTTTTCAATATTGTTGTAACAATATCAGAAATCCCAGGATCAGTTCTCACTATGTCATTTTAATGTCTCATTAGCCTTTGGTATATATTTTGTAAGTATAAAAAAGTACCTCTCAGAGGACTAAAGTATATTGTTCATGCATTGTCTTATCTGGTTGCAGAAAGATAATGTATAAATATAAAAATATACAGTAAAAGTCAAACAATTAGATGAATTTGACTGTCTTTTACAATTGAAAAACACTTTGCACTAACAAGGAAATATTTGAAAAGCTTTTTTCCTGTTTATAACCACCATTATTTATCATTCCTTCACCTTGTGAATTGTTAACCTTGAAATGATTCATCATGCTTTCACCTAAAGGATGTGATTGACCTCTTATATTATACTTTTTGTTTTAAATTAAAGAGTAGTTTAAGTGAACATTGCATATGTAAGGTTTAGTTTTTGTACAGTTCTCTCACTGAGATGTACAGCTGTGTGTCTTTGCACAATAATAAACAGCCGTGTCTTCTGGCACCAGGCTGCTGATATCTAAGTAAAGCACATTGTTGCTCGTGTCTCTGGAGATGCTGAAACGTGTTTTAAAGGAAGCTCCAGAGCTTATGCTTCCATCACCCCATATGATCCCTATCCACTGTAAACCTTTTCCAGGAGGCTGTCTGATCCAACCTGTACCGTAACTACTGAGGGCATAGCCAGAAATCTGACAGGACAACTTCACTGAGGCTCCAGGAGGTTTAACCTCAGCAGGAGACGATGTCAGACTGATACCATGAACATCTGAAAAGTAAAAAAGATACAATTATTTAACACACTTGACTTCCATTTTACACCATAATATGAAGGATATAAAAATGGGAGTTATGTGTGGAGAAAAGTGTTTACTCACAGGGCATAGAGGATATTAGAAGAAGAAAAAAGCAGCTCATGATTCCTCTGCTGTAGTCGACCAAACACAGTCGACTGCTGTGTACCAGCAGGGTATTTATACTGTATCTGTTGGGAAGATTTGCATACAGTGTATGTAATATGTCTTTTTTTTATCAAGTTTATTATGGCAGTTTTTCTAATGTACAGCATTTATTGTACATTTCATTTATTAAAACTGCAAAATCAAGTTCTCAAGGAATAAATGGTAAACTAGTGAATTTTCCTTTAAAAATGAAATATATTCAGCCAGAGATTAATAAAGCTTCAAAAATTAATTTTGACAGTTGCAATAAAAAAAAATAATAATAAAGAAGAAGAATAAATAAAACTGAGAGCTAAAACGAATGCATGTTGTTTGTATATATCCCCCTGGGGTGCAGCTTTCCTGTTGGTGTTCCTGCAGTTTGTTGTGTCATAAACTGTTACTGTATATCTGTAAAGCACTCGACAAACATCAATTAAAGTGTGTGGAAATGGTGAAAATTGTGAGGTTTTCTATGAGATGTTGATTTAGAATTCATGGAAGCAGTCCTTATTTTAAAGATAAAGGTGTAAAACATTTTTTTAGAAAGTTTTCAGATTGGGAGGTTTTTCAGTTTGTCAGTAAAATAAGGTGCAACTTTATGAAAAAAAGTAGAAAGTGAGGGAGGCAGGTGAAGGCTGTTAATTCTGCTTTAATATACTGTAAGTGATTAACAGAAATAACTTGTTTTGTTGATGTTTCATTGAATACCAAATGCATAGTGAAAATCCCTGCAAACGTTTAAATAAATAGGACAACAGAGCCTATAAATGGGTAAGATGAAGGTTTAGGAAAAGATTTGGTATGTTTGTGTACTTTTATTTTTTTTTTGGCTTTTTTCTATTCCAATTCTGTCATACTGTATCTTTGTCTTAGTTTCTTTTAATTTCTTGTACATGTCATAAAACTCTTGTGCCACTTCTTTTCTTTATGTTGTGCTTTACTTTTCAGTTTTTCCTTTGTACTGTATTTTTTTTTTCTTTTAAATACTTATTTTCTATTTTTTTTCCACGTTTACCTCGGTCTAGGTCCTGGCATTATGTACTGGTAATTTTCAGTCTCAAGTCATTAACTGATATTTTTCTAGTCATGTGCAACAGTTTTGTAATCATCTTGCTGCCACTATTGCTTTTCTGATTCTGCTGCTATAACGTTAGAAACAATCTTTATTAATGTCTGTTATTAAGGTATATATAAATTGACAAAAAGAAAAATATATATATTATATTTGATGTCAGCAGATATGTAACACTTTTGCTGAATTCCCCTTCCTCCTACAAAAAAAAGCAATCTGAAAAATTAAATAAAGCAGGAGAAAGATCAGAGCAAGCGAGCGAAGCTGAATGTGTTAAGATAAACTGATCAGCCATAAAATTGATATGACTATCAGAAGAAACTAACAACTTTGATCACCAATTATAGGATCATGAGAACCCGAGGCTCACCAAAACTTAATGCTGGCCACAATAGAAAGGTATCAGAACACCACATCCTGCTGCATATGGGACTCAGCAGGCAAAAAGCCCTGGACCGGTGACCTCCCCAGATCACAATCAGCATCCAATTACCGCACCTGACAAGCCCAATCCACAGAGGCCCCACCCCAGAACCCACAGCACCCAGACGCCTTGTGGAGCCATGCCCCGAATGACTATACCTGCCCTGGTGGTACAAAGGGAAGCCAAACTTAAACTAGAAATTTTTATTTACAAAGACTAACTTCTAGAGGCTTAGTAATAATTAAGTCAATTGCAACTGTTGATAAACAGTAGACAAAATAAATAAATAACTGTAGGGAATATTTACAGTTGATGAGAGGGCACGTGTATATGTTTTGTACAGTTCTGGAGTCTGTTGTGCACAGTAATAAACAGTCATGACTTCAGCTTTCAGACTCTTCACTTTTAGGTACAGCATGTTTTTAGTGATGGAGAACAGGCCCTGCAGAGACTGAGCAATCATGAAATTAGTCATGCTCTTCTTTTCCAGATTCTTATGGACAGTAACCTCCTCTGATTCTGTGGTGAAGATACCTGGAGAGTCAGTCAGTCTGTCCTGTACTCTTAATGAGCAGCTTATATATTATACTGTATATATTTAATATATTCACAAATAGATTAAATTAACACATGTCTAAATAAATAATTTCATAAAAAATGCAAAAAAAATATAAACCACCCTTCCCCCCCATCTCCACTGCCAGTACTGCAGCTGTGGTACCAGCTGATCCATTCCAGCGCTGGCCCTGATGCATGTTGTACCCATTTAGTAGAGGAACTTGTGGCCGAGTATCCAATAATCAAAAACATGCTCTCATATTTATTACACTCAATACTCTCAACATGCTGGTTATATGAAGAGTGTGAATAGAAAAGAGCCTTACAGGCCATATAGTTTATAGGAAAGCACAATGTTGTGCGGCAGATATGCATGTCTGTAACAGATTTAGTTTTTTATAAATTTAGCAAGAATTTTGGTTGAGAATTAGGGTGTGTATTGTGTCTGGGGTGCCCTTTAAAAGGTTGAAAAACTGTTAAGTAAACAATTAGCACACAATGATATGGGTATTGGAATTTCTACCTCAAGGAGAAGGTTGCTTGCCTTTTATTTCCTTTATCTCCTATTGTGTTTAAAAATTTGTAATTCTTGAACAAAGAGAACTGTTTGTTAAACTCTGAATTTTGGACAGATGCTGTATTATTAATCAATTCATTGATTAAAGATAGATTTTCACTGTTCATTAAATATTCAAAATATTTAAATTTGGAAATTGTGTTGTATTTCTATCATGGTCACTTATATCAGCTTGTCCACAGGTGTCCCTGTGGACAGTTAAAATGCAGAGAGATATAAATGAACAGGGCTGTTTTTGTAGACTGTCACATGAAGCTCCTTACTGTAAGAAACATAAGTAAAATGCACCATTAACTACCACATGACCTTGAAGATTCAGGTTTCTTTACGTAGCTGCAGCTCTTTCTGTTTAAAAACTAAAGATTAAATTCTCTTAAAATGAACACAAATTAAACAAATAAACATTTCACTGTGATCAACTAATTAGGCCATAACAATTATTTTGCACCACATGCTAAATAGTTGGACAACCATGTAAAACATTTCTCATAAAGTAGTAAACAGTGAGTCTGACAGTAGTTCCAGCCTCAAGGATCACAAAGAGACATTTGTTCTAATAAGTTACAGTTGCTCTTCATTTTACACAAAGGCTTATATACTCAGCAAAAAAAGAAACATCCCTTTTTCAGGACTGTATATTTCAACAATAATGTTGTAAAAATCCAAATAACTTTACAGATCTTTATTGTAAAGGGTTTAAACAATGTTTTCCCTGCATGTTCAATTAACCATTATCAATTAATTAACTAACACGCACCTGTGGAATGGTCGTTAACACCTTAACAGCTTACAGAAAGTAGGCATTTAAGGTCACAGTTCTAAAAACGCAGAACACTAAAGAGACTTGTCTACCGACTGAGAAAAACACCCAAAGAAAGATGCCCAGGGTCCCTGCTCATCTGCGTGAACGTGCATTAAGCATGCTGCAGGGAGGCATGAGGACTGCTGATGTGGCTAGGGCGATAAATCGCCATGTCCGCACTGTGAGACGCCTAAGACGGTGCTACAGGGAGACAGGAAGGACAGCTGATCATCCTTGCAGTGGAAGACCACGTGTAACAACACCTGCACAGGATCGGTACATCCGAATATCACACCTGCGTGACAGGTACAGGATGGCCACAACAACTGCCCGAGTCACACCAGGAACACACAATCCCTCCATCAGTGCTCAGACTGTCCGCAATAGGCAGTCCATGAGGAGGAGATGCACTGCAGTACTTCAAGCAGCTGGTGGCCACCAGATACTGACTGGTACTTTTGATTTTGAGCCTCCCTTCATTCAGGGACACATTGTGAAACATTTTTAGTTTACGTCTTATGGTGTTGACTCTTTTAGTGTTCATACAAATATTTACACATTAAGTTTACTGAAAGTAAAAACAGTTGAAAGTCAGAAGACGTTTCTTTTTTTGCTGAGTATATGATGAACTATTTAAATAAATTAATGAAATAATGTGTAGGACTGCTGATATTCTGTGAAAGCAGAAATAATGTAAGAATTTAAATAAATTATTTGTATATAACACATACCATTAAGTTACCATTTAATTAGACAAATTGAGTAAACATTTAAATATTTTTTTGATGAATAATGATCTAGATTTTATTCTGAATCAGAGCTACAATTCACTCTCTATGCTTAATGTAGTGGTATTTCTATGTTTCTTTTCTCCGACTATTGTGTTAAAGACAGCACACTCTTGCACACTTTTATTATGCCTTGTGAATACGTCAATGATTTACTTTAATAATTCAGTATATTTATTTACACAATAAATAATACACAAAATTAAGAAAATAATAAAGGACATGCTTTAAAATTAATTTTAAAGAAATCTTTAAATAATTATTTGTGTGAAATTCTTTAATCAAAACTACTGTTATGCTTTCTTAAATGATACACCATGTTAAATCTTCATTCTAATAGCTGATAATAAATATTTGACGGAGGTGTTTATTGGGTATATAGAGAGGATGTTTATTTCATGTCACATAAGGTTTTTGTAAGGGGAATCCACTGTTCTGTGTCACAGTGTATCACTTGCGCAGTAATACACAGCTGTGTCTTCAGTTTGCAGATTCTGTCCTCGAATTGTTATTGTGTTAGTAGAAGTGTCTCTGGAGATGCTGAACTTATTTTTCAACTTGTCATTGTAAGTTGTGCTCCCACTAGTCCAGATTATACCAATCCACTCCAGAGCTTTTCCTGCAGGTTGTCGGATCCAAGCTGTATCCTCGCTCGTAACTGAATAGGAAGTCTTACAGGGGATGGAGAGACTCTGGCCTGGCTGGACTGTAATGGCAGCAGGCTGAGTCAGTTCATAACTGTGGACATCTGTGGAGAAAAACACACTGATATCTCACATGCTATAAAGTATGCTGTACACTTAATATAATTTTAATAAATGTATGAATTTGATAAAGCACTCACAGGAAGCAGCTGCCAGCAGGAGGAGTAGAGATGTAGAGTACATGGTGTGTGTAGTTGGTACCGGGGTCTTCTCTGTTTTGTAGAGTTTAACAGAGACCACTTTATTGAATAAATAGAGTAATCCAGCTGTGATGCTTGTATTTGCATATCTCTTGACAGTGGGAGGTTTCAAGCACAAAGTAAAAAAATGCTTATGGTTAGAAAGTGAAAAACTAAATAGTACATAATAAGAAATAACAAGCTGCAGGTCAAATTCTTAAAGTATATTACATGCTGGGACTGATGGGTAGTGTAGTGTAGTGTATTGAGTATAGTGTAGTGTAGCGTGGTGTAGTGTAGTGTAGTATAGTGTAGTGTAGCGTGGTATAGTGTAATGTAGTATAGTGTAGTGTAGGCAGTATAGTATAGTGTAATGTAGTATAGTGTAGTGTAGCGAGTATAGTGTAATGTAGTGTAGTACAGTTCTATGCTATTGTGCATTACAATGACTGTCCAACACATTATTAAAACCTGAAAGGATGGTGCCGGACTAGAAACTTAGTGATTGGAAAAAAAAATGGAATGTAAAAAAATATCCATGAATTAGAGTGATTGGAGACCTTTTAAATGCTTGGTAAAGTTGCATTGTAAAAAATTAATAAATAATAAAAAAAAATGTGGAGACCACAGGTATGGTTGATAGTAAAAGGACAATTATTTTTATTTAAACGATAAAAACTTACATGACTGGGATTAAATAATGTATAAATTACCACGGAAAGTCCTTGGATGTGCTGAAGAAGACTTTACAGAGTGATATTACTCTCCCATAATGGATATAATACGTATCTCAGCCAAAAATCAGTCCATCTCTGGACAAAAGTAACTGTATGATATTGTGTAAGTTTGTTCAACCAATTCCACCCTACACGCCAACTTTAATTAAAGCTAAAGGTGACTGAAAAAAATATTAAAGCTTGCAACCTTTTTTTCAATGATTCAACAATAGGATTTCATCTTCAGGAACAAAAAGATTCACCAATTTACAAAAAAAAAAAATCATGTAGCTTTTGAAATACTGTACATATACAGTATTAAGAAAAAAGAGTGTTTAAACCTGTGAAGCAGGTGTGATGATACAGTAGCTTGACATGCAGCAATAATTGCATTACAAATAGTAAATGTATATTTTGTTACCCATGATGTTAATAAACTTTTACAGATTATTATTATTATTTATTTATTTATTAAAAAAAAAATAATGATCTAGGCTTTTATGCTGAATCTTCCAGTGATGCAATTTACACACAATGTGTTGAGTTTGTTTGTTGAATTTGTTGATTAGAGCTCTTTATTTGGGGTTTTATTCACTGTTTATGAAGAAGACGACAATAAAATTATAAAGCACTGTTGCTCTGCTTTAGCTGATGTAAATAGTTTTTTATACTGGGTGTTTTTGTACAGGGATGTTGTTGATCTGTCTCACTGTGGGTTCCCGAGCGCAGTAATACACAGCTGTGTCTTCAGTCTGCATGTTCTGTCCTGTTAATGTTACTGTGTTGCTGGACGTGTCTCTGGAAACCTGAAACCTGCTTTTCAGTTTCTCATTGTAGTAAGTGCTACCGCTACTACATATCTCTCCGATCCACTCCAGAGTTTTTCCTGCAGGTTGTCGTATCCAGCCTGTACAGTAGCTGGTTAATGAATATCCAGACACTTTACAGGTCAGAGTCAGTGACTGACCAGGGGTTACTACTGAGGATGCAGGCTGGGTCAGCTCAACACAGTGAACACCTGTTAAAGAAAATATTGTAATGATGTAACAAAAAAAAGTTACAAATCCTGTATTTTATATATAATCAAATGTAAATCACTTACAGTGTACGGCTGCCAGCAGCAGCAGCAGAGATGTAGCGATCATTGTGTGTTTTGAAGCAAAATACGTGAAAGCTCTTACACTTCATTGCTTAAATATATAACAGGGCAGGACATTTGCATAGAGCCCCACCTTGAGTGGAAATTTGATGGGTTGTGGATTTCTCTTTAAGGTTTATACTTTAAAAAATTAGAATATTGGGAACATTCCTTAATATTAGGTGGACACGTGTGGATGCACATCAAGAGCTTCAGGTTATGTTCACATCAAACTACAGAAAGTGGGAAAAGAAATGACCTCTGTTGATCTTAACCAGGGCATGATGGGTAATATTTCTCAATAATGGGTATATTCTAGTATACCCTATTCTAGTTCCTGGACATTTACATCCATTTTATTTTGCACACTTTTGCACATTTTCCATTTGTGCATATTTGTACTGTACAGTCATTACTGTGTATATTTTGTAAAGCTAGTTTTTTTTTATTTATTTCTATGTCTCATATTTCATATTCTATTTCTCTTATCTGCAGTTTCTATATTTTAGAAGGAAGGTCTATATATTTCATTCTTTATTTCCATTCCCTAATTTATTTCTATTTCTACTGATAATTTAGATTTTACCGTTCACGAGCGGTCGTATAAGCATTTCACTGCATATCGTACTGTGTACAACTGTGTATGTGACGAATAGAATTTGAATTTAATTTAGATAACAGGAAAAAAAACTTTTTATTTGAGAAATTGTTTCCTTTAAAAACTTGTTTCATGAGTTTTACTTAATAAAAGTGAGCTACTGCCCTCTATTGGTGCAAAAAACTTTTACATTTTGTTCCCCATTCTGAACATATGTGATTGTACAGGGCTGAGTGTTTGGAGGTTCCATTGCTTATACCAACATCCACTTTACACAGCTCAGTCTCAGCATGCATTTTCACATCACACTAAATAATTTAATAATACCATTAAAGGTAAAACATTATAGTGATGTCTTTTTTTTTTTTTTTTTTTTTTTGAAATACAGAAGGGATTTCTAGTCCAGCTTGTTTACTAATATCAGGTGTCCCTGTGGACAATTAAAATGCAGAGAGATATAAATGAACAGGGCTGTTTTTGTAGACTGTCACATAAAGCTCCTTACTGTAAAAAACATAAGCAAAATGCACCATTAACTACCACATGACATTGAAGATTCAGGTTTCTTTACGTAGCTGCAGCTCTTTCTGTTTAAAAACTAAAGATTAAATTCTCTTAAAATGAACACAAATTAAACAAATAAACATTTCACTGTGATCAACTAATTAGGCCATAACAATTATTTTGCACCACATGCTAAATAGTTGGACAACCATGTCAAACATTTCTCGTAAAGTAGTAAACAGTGAGTCTGACAGTAGTTCCAGCCTCAAGGATCACAAAGAGACATTTGTTCTAATAAGTTACAGTTGCTCTTCATTTTACACAAAGGCTTATATACTCAGCAAAAAAAGAAACGTCCCTTTTTCAGGACTGTATATTTCAACAATAATGTTGTAAAAAAATCCAAATAATTTTACAGATCTTCATTGTAAAGGGTTTAAACAATGTTTTCCATGCATATTCAATTAACCATAATCAATTAATTAGTGTAACATGCACCTGTGGAATGGTCGTTAAGACCTTAACAGCTTACAGAAAGTAGGCATTTAAGGTCACAGTTCTAAAAAGGCAGGACACTAAAGAGACTTGTCTACCGACTGTGAAAAACACCCAAAGAAAGATGCCCAGGGTCCCTGCTCATCTGCGTGAACGTGCATTAGGCATGCTGCAGGGAGGCATGAGGACTGCTGATGTGGCTAGGGCAATAAATCGCCATGTCCGCACCGTGAGACGCCTAAGACGGCGCTACAGGGAGACAGGAAGGACAGCTGATCATCCTCGCAGTGGAAGACCACGTGTAACAACACCTGCACATGATCGGTACATCCAAATATCACACCCGCGTGACAGGTACAGGATGGCCACAACAACTGCCCGAGTCACACCAGGAACACACAATCCCTCCATCAGTGCTCAGACTGTCCGCAATAGGCAGTCCATGAGGAGGAGATGCACTGCAGTACTTCAAGCAGCTGGTGGCCACACCAGATACTGACTGGTACTTTTGATTTTGAGCCTCCCTTCATTCAGGGACACATTGGGAAACATTTTTAGTTTACGTCTTATGGTGTTGACTCTTTTAGTGTTCATACAAATATTTACACATTAAGTTTACTGAGAGTAAAAACAGTTGAAAGTCAGAAGACGTTTCTTTTTTTGCTGAGTATATGATGAACTATTTAAATAAATTAATAAAATAATGTGTAGGACTGCTGATATTCTGTGAAAGCAGAAATGATGTAAGAATTTGAATAAATTATTTGTATATAACACATACCCATAAGTTACAATTTAATCAGACACATTAAGTAAACATTTAAATAATTTTTTGATGAATAATGATCTAGGTTTTATTCTGAATCTGTCAGAGCTACAATTCACTCTCTATGCTTAATGTAGTGGTATTTCTACAGTATGTTTCTTTTCTTCGACAATTGTGTTAAAGACAGCACACGCTTGCACACTTTTATTATGCCTTGTGAATACCTCAATGATTTACTTTAATAATTCAGTATATTTATTTACACAATAAATAATCCACAAAATTAAGAAAATAATAAAGGACATGCTTTAAAATTAATTTCAAATAAATCTTTAAATAATTATTTGTGTGAAATTCTTTAATCAAAACTACTGTTATTCTTTCTTAAATGATACACCATGTTAAATCTTCATTCTAATAGCTGATAATAAATTGGGTATATAGAGAGGATGTTTATTTCATGTCACATAAGGTTTTTGTAAGGGGAATCCACTGTTCTGTGTCACAGTGTATCACTTGCGCAGTAATACACAGCTGTGTCTTCAGTTTGCAGATTCTGTCCTTGAATTGTGTTAGTAGAAGTGTCTCTGGAGATGCTGAACTTATTTTTCAGTTTGTCACTGTAATATGTAGTCCCACTGTCCCTGATATTCCCAATCCACTCCAGAGCTTTTCCTGCAGGTTGTCGGATCCAAGCTGTATCATAGGTAGTAACTGAATAAGAAACCTTGCAGGGGATGGAGAGACTCTGGCCTGGCTGGACTGTCATGGCAGCAGGCTGAGTCAGTTCATAACTGTGGACATCTGTGGAGGAAAACACACTGATATCTCACATGCTATAAAGTATGCTGTACACTTAATATAATTTTAATAAATGTATGAATTTGATAAAGCACTCACAGGAAGCAGCTGCCAGCAGGAGGAGTAGAGATGTAGAGTACATGGTGTGTGTAGTTGGTACCGGGGTCTTCTCTGTTTTGTAGAGTTTAACAGAGACCACTTTATTGAATAAATAGAGTAATCCAGCTATGATGCTTGTATTTGCATATCTCTTGACAGTGGGAGGTTTCAAGCACAAAGTAAAAAAATGCTTATGGTTAAAAAGTGAAAAACTAAATAGTATATAATAAGATATAACAAGCTGCAGGTAAAATTATTAAGGTATATTACATGCTGGGACTGATGGGTAGTGTAGTGTAGTGTAGCGAGTATAGTATAGTGTAATGTAGTGTAGTATAGTATAGTGTAGTGTAGGCAGTATAGTATAGTGTAATGTAGTGTAGTACAGTTCTATGCTATTGTGCATTACAATGACTGTCCAACACATTATTAAAACCTGAAAGGATGGTGCCGAACTAGAAACTTAGTGGTTGGAAAAAAAAAATGGAATGTAAAAAAATACCCATGAATTAGAATGATTGGAGACCATTTAAATGCTTGGTAAAGTTGCACTGTAAAAAATAAATAAATAATAAAAAAAAATGTGGAGACCACAGGTATGGTTGATAGTAAAAGGACAATTATTTTTATTTAAATGATAAAAACTTACATGACTGGGATTAAATATTGTATAAATTACCACGGAAAGTCCTTGGATGTGCTGAAGAAGACTTTACAGAGTGATATTACTCTCCCATAATGGATACAATACGTATCTCAGCCAAAAATCAGTCCATCTCTGGACAAAAGTAACTGTATGATATTGTGTAAATTTGTTTAAACATTGCCACCCTACACGCCAACTGTAATTAAAGCTAAAGGTGACTGAAAGAAATATTAAAGCTTGCAACTTTTTTTCAATGATTCAACAATATGATTTCATCTTCAGAAAAAAAGATTCACCAATTTACAGCAAATTTATTCATGTAGCTTTTGAAATACATATACAGTATTAAAAGAGTGTTTAAACCTGTGAAGCAGGTGTGATGATACAGTAGCTTGACATGCAGCAATAATTGCATTACAAATAGTAAATGTATATTTTGTTACCCATGATGTTAATAAACTTTTACAGATTTTATTATTATTATTATTATTATTATTATGTATTTATTTATTTAAAAAAAATAATGATCTAGGCTTTTATGCTGAATCTTCCAGTGATGCAATTTACAAACCATGATTGAGTTTGTTTGTTGAATTTGTTGATTAGAGCTCTTTATTTAGGGTTTTATTCACTGTTCATGAAGAAGAAAACAACAAAATAATAATGCACTGTTGCTCTGCTTTCGCTGTTGTAAATAGCTCTCTATACTGGGTTTTTTTGTACAGGGATGTTGTTGATCTGTCTCACTGTGGTTCCCCAGCGCAGTAATACACAGCTGTGTCTTCAGTCTGCATGTTCTGTCCTGTTAATGTTACTGTGTTGCTGGACGTGTCTCTGGAAACCTGAAACCTGCTTTTCAGTTTCTCACTGTAGTAAGTGCTTCCATCATAACATATCTCTCCGATCCACTCCAGAGTTTTTCCTGCAGGTTGTCGTATCCAGTTTGTACAGTAGGTACTCGTTACTGAATATCCAGACACTTTACAGGTCAGAGTCAGTGACTGACCAGGGGTTACTATAGTGGATCCAGGCTGGGTCAGCTCAACACTGTGAACACCTGTTAAAGAAGGAAAAAAAATGTTATTCTAAAGTTGTAAAGGTTTTTAATTTTTAAAGTTTTTAAACATAAACACTTACAGTGTACGGCTGCCAGCAGCAGCAGCAGTGGAGATGTAGAGATCATGGTGTGTGTTGAAGCAGAATAAGCTAAAGTTGTGTCTTCCCTGCTTAAATAGATATAACACTAAAGGACATTTGAATAAGGATACTGCTTATCTGAGGAGGAATTTGAAGTATTTATCTACAGTAGGAAAATCCTATATCTATTAATTTCAGCTCAATTCACTTTTATTACAGTTTTTCCTTATTTTATACACAAACAATAGAACTACTGTACCTACACAATTTTAAAAGCTCGAACTCGTGTATCAACAACATTAATCCAACATTAATCCAACAACATTAATTAATAATTGATTGAAATCACATTGATTACTGATTAGTCTCACTCATGATACGTCTGTGCAAATTTTTTTTGAGGAATACATCACTTATGTCAGAGTATGAGATACGCCTTAAAGTGACTTATACAGTCTTAGAGAGAATAGAGAAGCAAGTTATCTTTAAGTTAAGAATGGGTAAATAACCACTAAAGAAATTTTACAGTACTCGGTGGACAGTAGTTACAGTTTACCATAATTTTGTGGCTTCTATGGATATCTACAGAGCTCACAGACATGTACAATGTAATGTTTTATTTTAGATTTCTGTAGCTACAGTATGCAGTAAAATGTGTAAAGTATTTACTACATATATCCACACACACACACACTATACATAAATATTTATTTATACACAAAATCCCAGATGAACATTTATTTTTTAAGTCTAGAAAAACCCTTAATAAACCTATATTTACATGGTTGTCCTTATATTAGGAAACTTTAGTTAGGTAACTCATTTTGTGTCTAGAATTGTGAGAAATTGAGACACTGTCTTGAAATGTTTTTAAATGTTTAATGTCAGTTTTTTTGGTTTTGCAAAAAAAGAATGTGAATGTAGATTGAATTCTGCTTTTTGTGTTTACTGACTTAAAAAAGGGGTAGGATTTCAGGAATTGTGGTTTAGTAATTCACTAATAAAGCTGTAGAACTGGTTGAACCTCAGCCGCACAATCAAGCTCTCTGATTAGGTGTGTGACAATCTTTGTGTGAGCAAGAGACCAATTATTATCTGTCTATGTAAATAAAAGAGAGGTTTTGTCTTTACATTGGTCAAAAATCTTCAATGTTATCTTTACATTTTATACATTGGAGGACCAGACATCAGTCTCAGACAAGTGTATGTCCGTATGTCTGCAGCTACATACATCACTCAACCAGTTAATTCTGCGCTTTTGTCTTGAGGGCGGGCGTGGCTATCACGTCAATCAGTAGAGGCAATCAACATGATACAGTAGTTTACCGTGTACACACAATGTATGCTAAAGACACAGAAACAACAGCAATGCACCTTACAAACTTCCAAAATCTACACTAAACACAAAGGCATGACACAGCATGAACACTGGTTTAAAGGGGTTAAATACAAACTTTTAATGTTGACTGTTGGCACTATGATTGGTAAAGGGAGAGAGCTAGCTGATATGATAGTCTATCTACATTTCTCAGGACTGTATGTACAGGTGGAAGTAAAAGACTAAGAGCTTTGCAGGTGGGTTTAAACGGATTTACTATGGTGTAGATAATAAGAGGAATGATGTAGGTGTAATACTGAGGGAAGAGTGTGGCAAGAGTGTAGTGGATATGAGAGGAGTGTCTGATAGAGTGATGAGTGTAAAACTGCTAGTGGAACGGGTAATGATAAATGTTATCAGTGCATAAGTTCCACAGGTAGGATATGATGTGAAGGAGAAAGAAGATTTCTGGAGTTAGTTGGACAAAGTGGTATTAAGTGTCCCGAGAGATGAAAGATTGGTGATTGTAGCTGATTTTAATGAGCATGTTTGAGAAGGGAACATAGGTGATGGGTAGGTGACGTATAGGTATCGGGTCCAGAAGAAGAATGTGGAAGTACATATTTTTGTAGACTCTGCAAAAAGAATGGGAATGGCAGTGGTGAATACATAATTTAATAAGAAAGAAGAACATAGGGTGAACATACAAAAATGGTGGAAGATGTACACAGGTGGACAATTTTTTATACATCTTATGTGTTGCTTTAAAAGAAAACATTTAAATACAGCAAAGGTCATCCAGCTGATTACAGAAAAGCAGCATTTCGATCCGTAAATTGTTACACATAAACCATGGTAAGGAGAAACACCATCATAAATAATTTAAATAGTCATTTTCTTAATAAATTAAAAATGTTTTAAAATTCAAAAATTACATAAAATATTTAAAACAGTCTCACAATACACAGTAGGCAAATGTTGGATTAATGTGGCTTATAAATGAAAAAAAAAAAAAACTTTTAGTAACAGCTTAACTCCCTCTGCCTGCAATTACATTAATATGCAATAATATATTTTCAGATTGGTGAATTCAGACTGCCCTCTAGTGGCACACAAAAGGTCAATTAAAAAAAAAAAAATACCCAAAATAAGGGTTGCTCTCAAAAAACACTTAAAATATTACTCTAAAATATAACTTATAAAATTGGGGCATTTGTATCATTACTGTATTAATCTGTATTCATCTCATAAATCCAAATTTAAATTCAAATTTTATTTGTCACATACACATTCAAACACAGTACGATATGCAGGGAAATTCTTGTACGACCGCCAGTGACCTTAAAAAGAAAAAAAAAAAAAATATATATATATATATATATATAAGGAATAAATATTAATAAAAATAAATACAAAAGAAAATAAATTTAACTAGTAAAATAAACTGTACAAATAAGGGGAATAATAAACATATTACAAAATATAGAAATATAGGAATATGGGGGGGGGGGGGGGGTATATATAAAAATTTTAAAGTGGCAATGGCTGTGCAAATATGCATGAAAAGTGACTTAAGAAAGTCCAGAGGTGGGTAGTAACGTGTTACATTTACTTGAATAAATTTTTGGAAAAAAATTACTTCTATGAGTAGTTTTACTGCAGTATACTTTTTACTTTTACTTGAGTAGATTTGTGAAGAAGAAACACTATAACATTCGGCTCCACTCGACTCCCTACTTTTCTAACTATTTATTCTACTGTATACATGCAGCCAGTAGATCTACAGCATGACTGTTTCACCAATCAGATGCAAATAAAAGTTTCTGAATCTTTCTTTAATTTTGCGAAACGCCCCTAAATCCATGCTGCTAATAGTGAGATCTTGCGGTTAGTATACAATTAGAATGCTTTTTTCATGTTTGTGTGATTATATGTTAATTGTAAATATAATGTTATTTTAACAGTCTATAAAGTATATTTCAGTAAAGAATTAATCGCCAACACATATGTTTTTCTTGCAAAATAACAGCTTCATACTGCAGTCTTCTCTATCTGCCAAACCAGACACACAGTTCAGCATATAAACTGTGTATGTGTACACAATTATATGATTATAATTTCTTTAAAAAAAAAAAAAAGGAAATTGCGATTGCGGTTGAAACAGTTACTCAGTACTTGTTTATCTTTTCACCGAATACTTTTTTACTTTTACTTGACTAATATTTTGGGTTCCTACGTTTTACGTCTACTTGAGTAATATTATTTTAAAGTACAGTTATTCTTACTTAAGTAATTATTTTGGCTACTTTACCCACCTCTGTATAAGTTTATTAAACTGATAATGAACCCAAGAGCTCAGTTTAGCTCTTTACACACATGTTTTTGTATTGACATCTAAGTGGAAGTATTAGTGTGTGTTGCGTGCACAGTAATACACAACTGTGTCTTCTGTCTGCAGATTCTGTCCTCTCAGAGTCACCGTGCTGCTGGAGTCATCTTTAGAAATACTGAACTTGCTTTTTAGAGACTCTGTTTGACCAATACCCCCACCTCCCCAAATGTCATTTATCCATTCCAGAGTTTTCCCTGCAGGTTGTCGAATCCATGCTGTGGCGTAGCTGTTATCAGTAACAGAGTATCCGGATACTTTACAGCTGAGGGTTAAAGATTCTCCTGGCTTTAACATCACTGAGGAGACCTGAGTGAGTTCTACTGCACATTCCACATCTGAAAATAAGTCACAATTTCAGTTAAACATGTATGTACAGTAGGTTATGACTACAATAATTTATTAGCATCTATCTGAGTTTATTAATGAACTGAAACTCACAGGATGAAGCTGCCAGCAACAGCAAAAATAGCAGGAACATTGTTTAACTTAAAGCAGTGCTGAATTCTCCAGAGCCCACAGTGACCGAGGCTGATATTTCACCATATGTAGCTGTAACAGGGATTATTTGCATATGTATTTGCATATTGAATGATGGTCAATCAAAATAGCCTGCTGGTTTCCTTCAGGTTTTGATATTTGCAGTGGTTATGTTTTACTGATGAAACTTGATTTTTATTCATTTAAGACTGAACAATAAATGTATATTTAATAATGTAAATGATCATCTCTCAGTTGTCACACATGATGGACTTTATTCTAACGGCATAGACATCCATCATTGGCTGTCACCCATTTTATTTATGAAGACAACAGCAGTGTTTTGAAAGTGCTACAAAATCTCAATATAATACAAAATATTCCCTTATCACACATTTAAGTATCAGGCTTTTGCAACTTTCTGGGTGATAAACTGTTGCATATAATATACTATACAGCATACATAAGATTCACAACCTGCTGCACATCAGTTAAAGTCAGTAAAAGTGTTAATGTTTTAGCTAATAGTTAAAAGTGTTAATGTTTTAGCTACTGACAATTTAAACCTTTTGGTTCTTTGAACTCTGTGAATACACTGCTTATAAAAAAAAATGAGCTCCTTATGTGATTACAATAATTATGCATTTTTGTACTGTGTCTAAGGTGAAGTATCACTGATCTTCCACACATGCTGGACATGTACATACAGTGCATCCGGATAGTATTAACAGCGCATCACTTTTTCCACATTTTATTATGTCACAGCTTTATTCTAAAATGGATTTGTTGTGTTGAGAAGTATACAATACATTATGTTCAATTTATAGTCATTGGTACTATAATACATGTAAAGTGGAACCGCACCACTAGGGACGCTACTAGTTGTGAATTGTGACAGAGAGTAAAGAGAAAATAAAGTAGAGAACCTGAAAAGACTTGATGTGAAGTGTGTTCTGTTAAAAGGGTGAAAATACCACAAATTGGCGACGAGGATGAGCGCAGCAGTGCCGAGCCCGCCTCCGTTTCTTTCTGTCAATGGGGAACCGCCGATTCCATTTGAAACGTGGCAGAAAATTTTCCAAAATTACATGATCGTTATTCAGGCCACCGGAGATGCATGGCCGGAGACGCGCAGACGAGCGGTCTTGTTGCATTGCTTGGGGACGGAAGGTCAGCGCTTGTTCTATACTCTACCAGACCAAGGTAATACATTTGATGAAGCAATGACTGCACTTAAGAAACACTTCGTACCTAAAGTTAACGTAGTAGCATGCCGCCACACATTCAGACAACGTGTGCAAAGAGCGGACGAGACTATTACGCAATACGTTGCTGCTTTAAGAGCGTTATCAGCCCAGTGTACGTTTGGGCAAATGGAGAGTGAAATGCTCCGCGATCAGTTGATTGCAAATACGACGTTGTCTGCCGTGAGGGACAAATTACTATTAGAAGAAGACCTCACTTTAGAGAAGGCGATTACAATCGCATGTCAAGTGGAAGCTGCAGTTAAAAATTCATCACTACTCTGCCATTCCACCGTTAATCCCACGAATTCTGTACAAGCCATTAGTACGAATACTAAGTACGGCAAACGCGGAAAGGGCGCACGCGCGACTATGCAGTCACAGGCTGTTCGGAGATGGTCGGAGGAGCGACAACAAACAAATACTGGCCAGCAACGTAGGCAATGCTTTCGATGTGGATCAGACAAACATCTGGCAAATGATAAAAACTGCCCTGCTACAAAAGTAAATTGCAGAATCTGTGGAAAAAAAGGTCATTTTGCTAAAGTGTGTAAAGCAGCACAGAGTGAAGTACGAGAGGTGGTTGTTCCAGACGTGACTGTGCTCTGCCTGGATAACATTAAACAAGCTGCTGCAGGTAATGATAAAATCACCTGTGAAGTGAATATTGAAGCACCAGGAGGTAATAAACATACTTTACAACTGGTTGTGGATACGGGCGCATCAGTTTCCATACTTCCAGAAGCTGTGTATAAGAAACACTTTTCACAATGTATCTTGACTAAACCCAAAATTAAGTTGGTCACATATGCAAAGGAGGACCTACCAGTTATTGGATGCTTATCAGCACTAGCAGGTGTTTCAGCAAATGACAACGTGGTTCCTGCTACTTTTTATGTAGTGACGGCAGGATCTCCCTTGCTAGGGTTAGATTTAATTAGATTGCTGGACTTGGACATTGTACGCGGAGAAGTCAAGCACATAGAGCACGAAGGTGAAACCTCACCTGTACCTCTAGTGGGGATTGAACCCTCTTCAAGCTCTGTGCACACTCTGTCACCTGGATCTGCTTCTCATCTTGGGTGTGTAAAGGGATTCATACATAAAGTGCAAGTTAATTCAGCCGTGAAACCAGTCCGACAAAAATTGAGACGCCTACCTCTCAGCATTCGCGAGGAAGTGTCTACTGAACTCAATCTTCTCCTTACATCAGGCATAATTGAACCGATTGATGCTTCAGAATGGGTTAGTCCTTTGGTGGTAGTACGCAAGCGTGATGGACGCGTTCGACTTTGTGTAGATCTCCGTGAACCCAATAAGAGCGTGATCATGGATTGCTACCCATTGCCTCACATGGAGGATTTGTTTACAGAACTGGCAGGTGCTTCACATTACAGTCAAATTGACCTCAGTTCTGCTTATCACCAGCTTCCTCTCCATCCTGACAGTCGCAGTCTGACTGCTTTCATAACGCACAAAGGCCTTTTCCGTTTCACTCGGGTTCCATTTGGGCTGGCTTCCGCACCATCAGCTTTTCAAAAAATGATGCAAACGGTTCTAAAGGACCTGGATGGTGTAAAGAATTACTTAGATGACATCATAGTGTATGGTAATTCTCGGGAGGCCCATGATAAGCATCTCCAAGCAGTTCGTCAAAAGCTTAATGAGGTTGGCTTGCAAATTAACTTTGGCAAAAGCTCTTTTAACAAAACAAGCATTCCATTCCTGGGCCATGTAATTTCCAAAGAAGGACTTCGTCCCAGCCCAGATCACCTGATTGCCATTGCAGAGGCACCTCGACCTACAGACATGGTAGCTTTACGTTCATTCCTAGGCCTTACGTCATGGTTCAACAAATTTCTTCCGAACTATGCTACTGTGGTCGAGCCACTGAGGCAGATGCTCAGAGTTAAGGCACAAGCACCGCTACAGTGGAGTAAAGAGACTACTGAAAGCTTTGATACACTCAAGAGAATGCTGCTGCAGAGCCCTGTTCTTGCTATTTACAACCCTTCCTTGCCCACATTTATTAGTACAGATGCCTCAGATTACGGCCTTGGTGCGGTTCTGACACAGCTGCATCCGGATGGGGTTGAAAGGGTGATAGCTTTCGCATCCAGGTCGCTATCAACATCTGAGAGGAAATTTTCTACTGTGGAGAAGGAGGCGCTTGCATGTGTTTGGTCGGTAGAAAAGTGGAGAACATATGTTTGGGGACGTCGCTTCACTTTAAGGACGGACCATCAGGCCCTTACCACTCTTCTCTCCACTAAGGGCATGGATAGAGCAGGCATGAGGGTAGCTCGTTGGTCTGCTAGGCTCCTGTGTTACCAGTATGATATTCAGTACCGTCCGGGTACAAGGAACTGTGTGGCAGACTGTCTCTCACGTATACCGTTGAGCTACACCCCTGTATTCCCTGAACAAGATTTGATTTCTGAAATCGCGGAAATTCAGCCATTTTTGACTGCATTACCATTAGTGGAGTTTAAAGCTGAATGCGAGGACTGTTCAGAGCTGTCACAGTTACGCCAAACTATTCAGACAGGTTGGCCTAAACGGCAGAAGTCTGTCCCCAGCGAATTATGGCTATACTTTCCTGTTAGACATGAGCTAGCTGTTGAATCCCCATTGATTTTCAGAGGAAATCAGTTGATTGTTCCTATTGCACTGCGCGAACGCCTCATCCACTTGGCTCATGAGGGACATCAAGGGCTGGTACGAACCAAACAGCGACTGAGAGAACTGTATTGGTGGCCACGGATGGACGAGCTTGTTCACACTGTCCTCTCTGCATGTATGACTTGCCAGGCCAGTGACAAATCGGCCAAAACGTTCCCAGCTCCAATGCAGCCGGTGGAATTCCCGAAAGGTCCATTTCAACATGTTGCTATTGATATAGTAGGACCATTTGAGAAGGGATCAACTGACTGTAAGTTTGCAATTACCCTGATTGACTATTTCAGCAAATGGCCTGAAGTTGGCTTTACTTCAGCAGTAACAACAGAGACTGTCTTGAAATTTTTGTCCACGATTTTTGCTAGAGAAGGAAACCCCTGCGTCATCACAACAGATAATGGACCACAGTTCACGTCATCCAAATTTGCTGATTTTGTGAAAACACAAGGAATAAAGCACATAAAGACAAGTGTCTACCATCCTCAGGCGAATGGGGCCGTTGAAAGATTCAACAGGGTGCTTAAGGAATGTCTTCAGGCAGCTGAGATGGCTTGTAAGCCTTGGAAATCTGCAGTCCTGACCATGCTGAAGAGCTATCGTGCAACACCACATGCTACAACGGGTGAGACCCCTTTTCTGCTCTTGAGGGGCCGGCCTATGAGAACAAATCTTAATGTTCTTTTGCCTGATGATAGCTCTGATCAGTTCGCACAGGTCAGAGCTCGTGTGACACAACGACAGAGCAAGAGTAAACAATATACCGATCGTAAGAGAGGATCTAAATTCCTTAAAGTGGCGGTTGGAGACCAAGTTAGAGTGAGAAAGCCTTTTCACGTGAAGAAAGGAGAAGCTCGGTTCACTGACCCACTGTCGGTACAACAACAAATAGGACCGAGTACTTTCATCTTAAGTGATGGGAGAAGATGGAATTCAGCACGTCTTTCACTATGTCCTGAAAGAAAGGAAACTTCTGTACAGGAGGAAATACCTGAAAGAGGTTGCACAATGGAGGAGAACGTTGCTCTGAGTCTGCATAGGGGAGCTAGGCAAAGACGCTCACCTGTATGGACGCAAGACTATGTGATGGAGTAATGTCTGAGAAGATATGTAAAGGGTGTAGGCGGATCGCTGCCCTGGTTTAAAAAAAAAAAAAAAAAAACCTGTACTAGAGCACTGCTCTCTTTTCAAATATTTGTTTGCAATACATTTGTTAAATGCTAAAGAGTTCATTTGAATATGCTTATTTGAAAAGTTTTGTTGGAGCATATAGCACTTTAATACGGTAATGTTCTTACAAGAAAGTTAATCCTTTTGAGTAAGGGGGGAAATGTTGTGTTGAGAAGTATACAATACATTATGTTCAATTTATAGTCATTGGTACTATAATACATGTAAAGTGGAACCGCACCACTAGGGACGCTACTAGTTGTGAATTGTGACAGAGAGTAAAGAGAAAATAAAGTAGAGAACCTGAAAAGACTTGATGTGAAGTGTGTTCTGTTAAAAGGGTGAAAATACCACAGGATTCAATTCATTTTTTTTCTTAGAATTCTGCACACAACACCCCATAATGACAATATGAAAAAAAAGTTTAGTTGAGATTTTTGCAAATGTATAAAAATAAAAATTAAAAAAATTGAAAAAGCACATGTACTGTACATAGGGATTCACAGCTTTTGCAATGAAGCTCAAAATTGAGCTCAGGCGCATTCTGTTTCCCCTGATCATCCTTGAGATGTTTTTGCAGCTCAATTGGTGTCCACTTGTGGTAAATTCAGTTAATTGGACATAATTTGGATAGGCACACACTTGTCTGTAAGGTCCCACAGTTGACAGTTTATGTCAGAGCACAAACCAAGCATAAAGTCAAAGTAATTGGCAGTAGACCTCCGACACAGGATTGTCTCGAGGCACACATTTGGGGAAGGTTACAGAAAAAATTTCTGCTGCTTTAAAGGTCCCACATTCTACATTCAATGTTCTTATGCTTTACTCATTTCCTTCATTCTAGAGATGCCTCTTAATAATCAATAAATATTTTTATATAACAAACAAACAAACAAATAAAATAAATAAATACATTTTTTTTTCTTAAACTTAATTTTCTTCACAACATATAAAAATACTGTAGATGTTTTGATTGAATTGTTTTCTTTGCATATATTATTAAGATGTCTGAACTGAAATATTACTTATTACTGTTATTATTTAGAGGAAACGTGTGCTCCTTATTCTGAGATAATACTGAGAAAATCTATTTTTTCTAAACAAGTTTCATGTGCTTTGCTTCAGTGGAAGTGAGCTACTGCCCTCTACAGGTGCAACATTCACACTTTGTTCCTCAACAACAAAAAATATTGACATCAAACATGAAACTTTATGTTGATGTCCTTTAATGTTTAAAATGCAGAGGGTTCTGTTCTGCAGTTTTAGTCCTGCTATTTCATTTCTGTCAGGTGTCCCTGTAGACAAGTGTACTGCAGAGAGATGTAAGTGAACAGGGATGTTTTTTTAGACTGACACACAAAGCTCCTTATAAAAATAAAAATAAACAGTTTGTTGAAATACATTAACACATAACACATGACCTTGATAACTCAGGTTTACTTATTTATTAACTGCAGCACTTTTTGTTTAAATGCTTTGGTTATCTTAAAATTAACCATAAATAAACAAAACACTAATGTATCTTTGTGATCAACTAATTACGCTATAACATTTAATTTTGCACGAAATGCTAAATAGTTGGACAATTATGTAAAACAAACATTTCTAACTTATGTAGTAGGTCCTGTGGTCAGTGTGTAAGTTACATCTCTGTAACAGTGACTCTGACAGTACAGTAGTTCCAGCTGCAAGGTTCAAAGAGAGGTGATCATTCTAATACGTTTCTTCTTTATATTGTAGCGTTTTTACGCCGGGAAGAATGCTGGAGAGACGAGTGAGCTTATTTGCTACCCAATGCAATGGCTGGGAGTACTTTATTAAGCACACAGCATGTAAGGCATGAGCAGCACCTTCACTCAGGAGCCTACATCCAATTCAGCACTAGCTTGAACTGGAGCACATTTCACACGTCACACCCTACACACACAAACAGGGCCGAAGCCACCAACCCAAACACCTTTCCCCATCATGGTGAACACACCGACATTCCCGCAAGGCATGCTGGTCGTCAGCCGCCGCCCCGCCCACGCCACAATATTTTACACATGTACTTACATTACAAATAGACTCTGTAAATGAATGAATGAAATAATGTATGAAATAATGACTGCTGGTGACAGTTTGTATAGGAGAAAGAAAGTAGGGATGTGAATACATTATTTGTAATGACCAATCAGATTCTAATATAAATACAGTGCAGTCAAAATGTATTTGTTCCTTCCTAATTTATTATTATTATTATATATATTTTTTTTTTTGCGTATTGATCACATTTAAATGATTGGAATCATCATTTTATTTTTACACAAAGATAACCTGAGTAAATACAAATTGCAGATTTCTAAATGATTTCATTTATTATAGGAAAACGTAGTAACCTAATAACTGTTTGTGCCACCCTTGGTAAAAATTTGGGACCCTCTACTTTGCAGAATCCTTTTTATGGCACTGTAGTTTTGTTTTGTTTTGTTTTTGTTAGATTAAAATTCAATTAAAACTTGATGTATAAATTAGGAGCACTGTTGCCTTGCCCCTCCAGGGTTCGAGTTTGATTCCTGGCCAGGCCCGATTCCCGTCTCTGTGCGCATGTGTCCCTCCTGTCTTTTTAGGTTATTAGACCTCAGAACTGACTGTCTGTTAAACACAACACACTAGGGCACATCTTGTATTATCCCTGACTTTACTGATAAAGCACTTGTTTTTACTCTTTATTAAATATTCTTGAAAATGTAGAAAAAAAAACATTAAGTATTTTGAAAGAATACCTTTTATAAACAATTCCTTAATCAAAACTTCTGTTTGTGCATTCTTGATGACACAAGCTATTAAAGAGGATGTTTATTACATGTCTCATAAAGTTTTTGTAAGGGGAATCCACTGTTCTGTGTCACTGTGTGTCTCTTGCGCAGTAATACACAGCTGTGTCTTCAGTTTGCAGATTCTGTCCTCGAATTGTTATTGTGTTAGTAGAAGTGTCTCTGGAGATGCTGAACTTATTTTTCAGTTTGTCGCTGTAATATAAATTCCCAGCATAGTTAATATTTCCAATCCACTCCACAGCTTTTCCTGCAGGTTGTCGGATCCAAGCTGTATCCCAGCTCGTAACTGAGTATGAAACCTTACAGGGGATGGAGAGACTCTGGCCTGGCTGGACTGTCATGGCAGCAGGCTGAGTTAGCTCTTCACCGCGGACATCTGTGGAGAAAAACATACTGTGATATCTCAGACAATATGCAATATGCTGCACATTTAATATAATTTAAATTAATTTATAAATTTGATAAAGCACTGACAGAAAGCAGCTGCCAGCAGGAGCAAAAGAGATAAAGACAACATGGTGTGTGCTGTGTATCCTGATGTTTTCTCTGTTCTCCAAAGTCTAACAAAGACTATTAAATAGAGTGATATCCAGTCCCGATGCTTGTATTTGCATACACTATGTGCTGATGAAGGGAGGAGTCTGCATTTAACATATATTTAACCCATAAGAAGGATGAAAGTCTATATTTTTTAATTCCTTGAGACATGAGGCTTAAGACAGGTCTGCCCATCCTTCCTTTCTGTGGTCTGCCAGTTAGGAAATTACAAGATGCACTCACACAGGTGCTTCAGCTTGTTGATGATAAGTGGAGGGAATTGCAGTGTTAAACGCTGAGCTGTGGTCGACAAAGAGCATTTTAACATAATTCCCCTTTCTCGTGTCCAGGTGAGTGAGTGATGTTTGAAACAGGTGTGAGATGGCATCATCATCAGAGCATTTTGGGCAGTAAGCAAACTGTAATGGATACAATGTGTCCGGCAGTGAAGAGATGATGAGGTCTCTGACCAGCCGCTCAAAGCACTTCATCACTACTGAGGTCAGGGCTACAGGGTGATAATCACTGAGGGAAGCAGGACGGGGTTTCTCCAGAACAGGAACAATGATGGACTCTTAAAAGCATGTGGGGATTACCGACTGGGTTAGGAAGATGTTGAATAGTTTTGTAAACAAAATTGCCAGCTTTTCTGAGCATACATTTGTAAAGGCGGTATAAAAGAAATATACAGTACACACTGCAAGATCACAGGTTAAGATTTTTTTGTCTATTTATAAGGAAACATAATAACGATAATTAATAAATAAATAAAAATTGCACCATTGCTCAAACGTTAAAAAATAAATGTTTCATCTACGTTTTACTATACTTACAATAACCCTATCATCTCACATTGTTTATATAGCTTTATCCAGTACACATGCTGCAATATTCGTGGTTCACTAATGGTAGTGCTCACCGTTTCATTTCTGGACAAGTTTTTCATCACATTCCTAAGAGAAAATGACCTCTTTTTAAAAATTTATGAAAATGGGCTCTGCCATCTGTCCTGTTTCATGCCAACAGTAAGGAATTCATGTGTGGGGTTTGTTCTCAGCCAAGGGTGTGGGCTAACTCACAATTTTGCCCACGAATACAGCCATGAATAAAGAATGGTACAAAAACATCGCCAGAGAACAACATCTCCTAACCATTCAAGAACAGTTTGGTGAAAGGCAATGGCTCTTTCCTGCATGATACTTCTTATTGCCATATGAAAAACGTAATAACCAAGTGGCTGGGGGTTATTTATGGCCAGGAACCCTTCAAGATCTTAATCCAATTGAGAATTTGTAATCAACATGTCCAAGGCGGGTGGACAAAGAAAAACCCACAAAAAGAATGGACTGCCATCAGTCAGGATGTGGCTTTGAAATTGATTGATGGCATGCCAGGGTGAATTGCAGAGATTTAAAAAAAATAAGGATCAACACCGCAAATATTGAGCATAAACTTCATATAATTGTCAATAACAATTTTTGACATTTATGAAATACTGGTAATTATACTTCAGTATATCATAATAACATCTGACAAAAAGATTTTAGAACACTGAAGCATCAGACAAAAAATATATATTCGTGTCATTCTCAAAACCTTTGTCCATGGTGACATCTGCTGTATGTAGTTAGTATTTTAAACATATTTAAGTGTGTATTAACATTTTTTTCGGAGTTATATGCCTAACCATCATGGGCAAGCTTTAATTCACAGAAAAATGTGTTTTACAGCATTCAGTGTTCACAAACATAAATTATTATTGAAGCTTCTCTTCTGCTGACTAACTAACAAATAAATTGTTTAATGGGCATGTTATACAAGGAATAAACCAGGTGTAGGTGTGATGTAATAATACATTCATTAATAAAGAGATCTGTTTCTTGTTCTGCTAAGAAATTGTTCACATAAAAATTACACTTACCCTAGGAAGTGTAATTTTAGAGGAAATTGATAAATGAAACCATTGTGTGTGTGTGTGTGTGTGTGTGTGTGTGTGTGTGTGTGTGTGTGTGTGTGTGTGCGTGCGTGTGCATGTGTGTAAAAGGGTGATAATATTATAAGTCTCTTGAGAGGGGGCAGTGGTGGCTCAGAGGGCTAAGGCACTGAGTTACTGATCGGAAGATCGGCTATTCGATCACCAGCTCCACCAGGTTGCCACTGTTGGGCCCTTGAGCAAGGCCCTTAACCCTAACTGCTCCAGGGGCGCCGTATCATGGCTGACCCTGCGCTCTGACCCCAGTTACGCTGGGATATGCGAAAAAGGAATTTCACTCTGCTGTAATGTATATGTGACAAATAAAGGCTTAACTTAAAAAAGAGTGTTTAAATTAGTCTGAAGCTAAACTTGCAACATGAATGAAATCAAAATGTTGAGTAAAAGGGATGGTATAAGCAGTCATGTGCCAGATTATGTCAAAGCATCAAGCAATTTTTGGTTGAATATAGCACTTTTTTTCCTCTAGGTGTGTGTGGCTATGTGCCAATAGAGTCAATCAACATGACAGTTTACCATGTACTGTATAGACAGAGTAGGGGGACGGTGCGCAAATGACGAGTAATGTTGAGTAAAAGCAAACAAAAAAAACGTTATGAACAGTTATGTGCCAGATTTAATAATCTACATTACTTTAAAATACGCTACTAATAAGCTAACTTGGGATTAGTTAATAGTTGAAGTGGTATCAGTAAATTTTAATACACTAGAGTCCAAACTTAACCTTTATCTGATCTACATATTTTATTTTTCATCTGCGATTCACTTCATCTGTGATTCACTGATTATCAAACAGGGAGTGTATTAAGCTCATTTTGAAAGAAACTTAGTGTAAATAAGGTGTGAGATAATCAACCAACTCAAACAAGTAATTTATATGTATTTATAAGTTAGGCAGAGGGTTCTGCAATTCTGCAATTATTATTATTATTATTATTATTATTATTATTATTATTATTATTATTATATTTACAACAAAATTAACAAAAGCATAAATAACAACACTTGTCTATTTAGTGAAATACAGGCTATGTTTTTTTCTTCCTTCTATGTATTATTTATTAGCACTACTGATGTTTTTCTAGAGTGTTTTCTCATATTTGTGCTATTGTTCTTCTTGGTCAGTAATACATAATTGTGTCCTCTTCTGTCACCGCAGAGCGTTTCAAATACACCATGCTGATGGTATTATATCTGATTTCTGTTCACGTTAATTTCCTGTTGTCTGATCTAGTGCATGTAGTAGCTTCCAAAATTTTATTCTGATCCCCTGCAGGAGAGACTCAGAGTTCCTCCAGGTTTCTTCTGCACTGTTGTTTTTAATGACTTGAGACTTTGACATTTCACACCCGCTGAAAGAAGTAAAATATTTAGTTAATCACGTTTCATACAGATACAGCGAACGCATTATCCTCTATTATCTTGTAGTGTGTTTACACTCTAGGATGCACAAGGATAAAACTTTACAATTTCTGTAAATTTACAATTTAATGCTTACAGTTATATATGTACTGTCTGGGTCAAAATAAACCCAAAATGAGCTCCATCCTTTCACTGTATGTACATTTAAATAATCTCTTCATCATATCAGAATCAATCGATATATAAAATTGTGTAATATGAGTAATATAAATTGATCCAGTCATAACTGGTAAGATTACGGAAGTCTATTTCCACCAGTAGAGGACGGATGTTTTTCTGAGGATAGAAGGAAGGTTGTTATGATAAACAAGTAATAACAACGATAAATCTAAATTATAAGATAAAATATAAAAAAATAAATAAATAAATAAACGTTGACCTTTCTAGAATTTTATACTCCTGTATTAACTAATTAATAAATAAATAAATTAATTAATTAATTAATTAATTTATTTATTTATTTATTTATTTATTTATTTATTTCCATGCAACTTAATTGAAAGACTGAAAAATGAAGCACAGAATTTACAAATACTGTTTATCCATAAAGTGAATGTCCCATAATCTGTTGCTTACTGCTGCCATCTAATGTAAAAAGAGGAAATTGTGACCACCACATACTCTATAGCAAGGGCATTGTTAGAAATATAAATATCTACTGGGGCACAGGGCCTTTGATATTAAATCCACACATTCGTTTATAGCACTTGTTGTGTACAGGGTCGCAGGGTTCTGGGGCCTATTTCAGGAGTGGGTAAGGGCACAAGGCATGATTTGAGTAAGTGTCCTAAAGTAATTCTGTCAATGCTATTTCAGGTCAAATTCCCTTCACTTTAAAAAAATAGAAACAGAAAACTAGAAAAGTTATTTCAACACACTTGGATGCATCTGAAAATGTGACATGGCCTCATTAAGACAAAACATTGATAAAGACTTTTGATAGTAGTGTTTGAAATTTAACACAGATGTGTTTATTGATGCTCTGTAAGAGATCAAAATTTGATCACTGTGTGTATTGTAAAAAGATAGAATATTGTTGGAATGCTGTGTTTTATTGTGCAAGAGATTTGTAGAATTTGGACAAAATATTTTACTCTTCATTTTTTGTTTTAACGTTGAAAAACTGAGACACATTTTCTTAAAAACAACCACACATTCAATATTCACCTAATTTATAATTACAAGACCTGATTGCTTATAAGCTCAACCATTTACTTAAATTCTCAGTCTTCTCATTTACTAAAATTTGGAAAAAATGATATGTGTCAATAAAAGTGCTGAAACTATAAATTGAGTGGTTTTTGTACAGGGATGTTGTTGATCTGTCTCACTGTGGTCGACGAGCGCAGTAATACACAGCTGTGTCTTCAGTCTGCATGTTCTGTCCTGTTAATGTTACTGTGTTGCTGGACGTGTCTCTAGAAATCTGAAACCTGCTTTTCAGTTTTTCACTGTAAGCAGTGCTACCACTACTACATATAGTTCCGATCCATTCCAGAGTTTTCCCTTCAGGTTGTCGTATCCAGGCTGTACAGTAGCTGCTATCAGTTAATGAATATCCAGACACTTTACAGGTCAGAGTCAGTGACTGACCAGGGGTTACTACTGAAGATGCAGGCTGGGTCAGCTCAACACAGTGAACACCTGTTAAAGAAAATATTGTAATATTGTAAAATCAAAAATGTGCGAAAGCCTGATTTTATATAATCAAATGCAAAATACTTACAGTGTATGGCTGCCAGCAGCAGCAGCAGTAGCGATTTAGAGATCATGGTGTTAGTTACAATAAGTCAAAGCTCTTGTTCTTCATTGCTTAAATATATAAAAGGGAGAACATTTGCATAGAGACACGCCTTATCTGAGGGGGATTGAATTTGATGGGTTGTGGATTTTTCTTTGAGTTTAGTAAATGAGAAGACTGAGAATTTAAGTAAATGGTTGAGCTTATAAGCAATCAGGTCTTGTAATTATAAATTAGATGAATATTGAATGTGTGGTTGTGTTATGGGCCGCAACACAATGTGAAGTGATTACTCCCATGTTAATAATATTACACCTTCATGTCCTCTAGGTTTTTATTCCATATACTGTATGCCATTTAGTTAACCGTCATTCAGTAATTCTTTTTAAAAAGCCTTGATGGTGAAAATGTTTAATAGTCATTTATTAATTGTATTTGATAGTAATTGATTTAAAGTTTTCAGCAGAGAATAGTAAATCCTATATATGTTTTTTTTTTATCTTCTTTGCTCTTCTGTGGAAGTTTGACTGTAAGTGACAGTCTTAGTATTTAGTTTCCTACATGAACACCTAATCTGCATTGTGTACTGTACAGTACATTTGACACCTGCTGGGGAAAATATACTATCAAATTAATCAAACATGTGTGCTGTTTATTGGTTAAATAACTCCCATTATCTGTGGAACTCCAAAGTGCTCAAAATTAATTAAATAAATAAATAAATAGGACATGATAAAATAAATAACTCTATGAATAAATAAGACACATACATGTAATATAAGAATGATATTGTGAAATAATGGAACATATTTTGAAAAAAAAAGTTTATTATTGTGAAATATATTGCACTCTGCAAATTATTTTTCCCAATAACAGAGATTATTGCAGAGGCATTTTATTTACTGTAATTCATGCTGTTTTTACTTTAAAATGTCATTTTTTCAGTCAGTTTTTATTTAAAAATCCTGATTTTTCACGAGGGCCTATTTATTTCATAATGCGACTTTTTAGCAGAATTAGTTGTTCTGTCAATCAGTGCCAGTGGGTTGGACCTGTGCGCCTATTGGCTGATCCTTTAACATCGATTAGTTTCCCTGGATACCTGCTCTAAGGACCGCCGCTACAGCTAGCAATAACGTGCTAGGCAGTGGCGGACTGGCCGTCTGGAGTACCGGGCGTTCTCCCGGTGGGCCGCTGGTCAATGTGGCTGGCCCAGTCAGTACGTAAATTTATTTAAAAAATGACAGAAGCTATAATATTGCATCTCTTTTTTACGCAGAAAGATGAGTGCGTTAATCGTATTGGAGCCGCCGATAAAGTGCCTGTGTTTTGTAACGGCCACCACTATGTTGTATATCACATCATGTACAGCCCTTTATGAGTTGCTGCGCGTGTCTGCTGGGGAAGTATTATGGAGTTAATTATGTGCCAAAATTTAACAAACAAACACAATCTGCTTTGCAAAGAAAAAAACGACTTTCTCATAAATGCAGCGTTTTGCAAACAAACACAATCCGATTTGCAAAGAAAAAAATTCAACTTTCTCACAAATGCACCCTCCGTATTTTCTCACACATGCAATGGAGCAACTTCCTCTTCCAAAACAGCAGATGGCGCTATCGGTCAATTTACTCTATTCTCCCGAGACCTCAAACAACGTGTTTATATGGTTTACCCTTATGTCCCAGAGGAATATGAGTGGGGAACAGTTTTGAGGTGTCCATTATATATCCAGACAGCCAGACATATTAACAATCCACTATCTTTAGGATAGAGCCCTGTAGGGGAATAATACAGTTATATCAAACCACAGCTGCATTTTAATTCTTTTATAATTAGTGATCATATCTACATTTAAATAATCTTTAACAAAGTTATAAGGGGGAAAAGCTATAAATGAACAGTAAACATACTGAATTACAGACAGAATTCTATTACAAACCTGCTTGTAAAAAGTTTCATAAATTTCATTCAGTCTAATACAATGATTCTTGCATCTTACTGTATCTACACCTCGCGCTGCAACAGCTGTCTACAATGTATGATTGTACTACAGACACAGATTATTTAAATGTAGATATAATCACTAATTAAGTTAATAATTCAATAGTTAATTAAAATGCAACTGTGGTTTGATATAACTTTATTCCCCTACAGGGCTCTATCCTGATATCTATAAAGATAGTGGATTGTTAATATGTCTGGCTGTCTGGATATATAATAGACACCTCAAAACTGTTCCCCACTCATATTCCTCAGGGACATAAGGGTAGACCATATAAACACGTTGTTTGAGGTCTCGGGAGAATAGAGTAAATTGACCGATAGCGCCATCTGCTGTTTTGAAAGAGGGAGTTGCTCCATTGCATTTGTAAGAAAATACGGAGGGTGCATTTGTGAGAAAATACGGATGGATGCATTTGTGAGAAAGTTGAAATTTTTTCTTTGCAAATCGGATTGTGTTTGTTTGCAAAACGCTGCATTTGTGAGAAAGTCGTTTTTTTCTTTGCAAAGCAGATTGTGTTTGTTTGTTAAATTTTGGCACATAATTAACTCCATAAAGTATGCGCGTGAGGAGGCATGTGTGCGCGTGAGGAGGAGAAAACGGAGCAGGAGCTCAGCTGTGCTGCTCCCCACCGAAACGCTCTAGTGTTTTACTCTTTTCTTTACTTTTACTGTATGTTTTGTATTATAATTTTGTGACGCTGAAAAAGGCTGATAAAGATTTGTGCTGAACGCTATTGTTGGCTCTGAGCTCTTTTTCCCGGCTATCCGGCCCAAAGCGGCACAGTTTGTGTGCATGTGAATGTATTGTAATCCTTTTCCATACGTGTTCTGAAACCACGCCCTCTTTCACTTTTAATTTATTGAGAGAGAGAGATTTGGATCCTTTTTTGATACAGCAAAGAATGAATATTTGCCATAGATGAAAATTGAAAAAAAAAAAAGAAAAGGTGGAGCTGAAAATTTATGCAACAAGAAGAAAAAGCTTTAAAAGCAGATTCTGTGAAATTTTTCAGATTAACAGATTATGCCTTGAGGGGAAATTACAGTCCCACAGGCTCTGACAGCTTTAACATAACGTCAGGGACAGTGAGCCTGGATGCAGCCTCAGGGTCAGTGATGATGTTGACCAGCACCTCTCCCCTTCTGTACCCGAGCCAAGTGAAAATCAACTGAACAGATAAACTGAAATAAAATCAGAGGCAGCATTAACTCGGGCTAGTAAACTTACTTATTTTAATTATTATTGTAGACAATATTAATTCAAAATAAGGCTGGGAAAATATTATTTTAAAATAATATTGACTACAATAATAATTACTAGCATGAGCTGATGCTGCTACTGATTTTATTCCAGATTACCTGTTCAGTTTGATTGGCATCATTTTCACTCTGGTAGATCAGGGGAGACGTGTTGGTCATCATCAGCAGGCACTGGTTCATCATCACTGACCTGCTGCACTTACAGCTTACACTGAGTGGTCTATCTTACACTGACTGCAGCAGGATGATCCTCCCTCACCTGCTAAAATATTGTCTTTATAGTTTTATATGTTGTTTGTCTTAATGTTCTTTCCTTTGTTTTACAAATATGACCCAATATACACTACCGTTCAAAAGTTTGGGGTCACTTGCAAATTTCTTTGTTTTTGTTTAGTGACTTATTTTCTACATTCTACAACAATACTGGGGATTTCAAAACTATAAAATAACACATATGGAATTAGGTAATTACGTAACAACAACAAAAACAACAGTTAGTTGTTATTTTAAGACACAGAGGTCAGCCTTTCTGTAATAGTTCTTGCAAGAACAGTATTGTCAAGTGCATTTACAAAATCCGTCAAGCACCATAATGAAACTGGCTCTCATGAAGGCCATCCCAGGAGGGCGAGACCAAAACCTACCTCTGCCGCAGACGAGAAGTTCATTTAGAGTTATCAGCCTGAAAAATGACCAATTAACAGCACCTCAGATTAGAGGCGTTATGAAGTCCTTACAGAGCAGAAGTAGCAGAAACATCTCACCATTAACTGTTCAAAGGAGATTAATGCATTTTTGGAGGCCTTTAGCATTCCTTCACAATGTAGAAAGAAATAAAAATCAGGAACGATCATGGAGTTAGAAAGTGACCCCAAACTTTTGAACAGTAGTGTATGTTCAGTGATACTTTAAATAATATACTTAAAAACAATTTATTTCTGTATTGAGTTATATTTTTATTCTAGTAAGTTGTGTGCTAAGTCAAAAGCCATGGAAGATGGCGGACTGGTGTGAACTTCAGCCAGTTCTGCTCATTTTAGCTGATCAGATAAAGAGGGATAATTTACCAGTAGACACTGTACTGCCACCTACTGCATAGAATACGTATTGCACCATTAGACCTAACTCAATACTTCATGCGCTATTACTTACATCTGAATAAAGGAGCAACCAATCACACAGCTGGCTCCGCCCTATCGCTCTTGATTGACAGAACCATTCATTCTGCTGAAAAGTCACATTATAAAATAAATAGACCATCGTGTAAAACGGGATTTTAAAATAAAAACTGAGTTTCCAAAGTTAAATCAGTGTATGAGACTGATCAGGTCTGATCAGGTCTCACTAGGTCAGACTAAACTAGTGTCTGACTGCAGGAATCTGTATGCAAGAGTTTGATAGAATGATAGAAGGTGTTAAAGAAATAGGACAGAAAGATTGTTTTTTACCCTTATGTGGGGTTTTTATGTTTTATCAAAAGAAAAATTATACAATTAATATTTTTTAGAGGATGTTCAGGTGGAGGTCTCAGGGCTGATAAAAGTGTGAAAATTTTAGGTCCTGTGCACCTTTACTCTGTCCTCCTTCTGTCTGGGACTGCTGTATGTTTGTGTGTGTACTGTATATGTGTGTGTGAGTTTTGTGTTTTGACTCTGTCGTCCTGCACAAGGTTGCAAACATTGTCATACAACATTGTGGCAAAGTTCAAGCAAGACACCTCGTTTTTTTTGGGAACCAATATTTATTTGCTTCTATTCTATCACATATTTTATATCTTAAGATATGGAATGGATGCAATTAATATACCGTTGTAGTTTCTTATCACAACTTATCAAGATGGCCTATTAGAAGACATTGCAATTGAATTTGGAAGCTAGAGAGAGTGAAGAAATATGGACGTCAAAAAATGGTGACATTGAATCATCTTCTTGCCATGAAATGAGCCATCCTGCATGGCTGCAGATGTGATAAGGAGAATCAACAAGGTCCAACAGGCATGGCAGTTACTCATGTGCAGGACATCAAGTCTTCTTTTGAGCTTTTTGTCCCAGATTTAATCCAGAAAATTATTCTGGATTGCAATAATTTAGAAGGAAGGCGTGTTCTTTGGAACAAGGGGAAAGGATATGGACCAAACCAATTTACATGTCCACTTTGGGGTTTTTATCCTTGCTGGAGTTTTTAGGTCCAAAGGGGGAATCCACAGATTCCAGACCAGCTTGATGGCAGAGAGACAATCTATTATTCTAGGCTGTGAAGTATGTGGTCCCAAGATGGACAGAGAAACACTATGTACACATACAAAGTAAAACTCTGCCCCTCATGTGGCGATGTGTTCGGTGGGGCTGATGCGTTGGCTAAACGGACAAGGTTCAGCTTGTGTTGTGTTAAATAACGTGAAAAGGTTAAACTTCTAATTACTGTGAGTTCATAGAAATTAAATTCAATAGTTGTTTAATTTGTAAATCCGTTGATTTTTTCACTTATATTGCTAATTGATCTTTTTTATTACATTTATTACATTTCTTAAAAAAAAAAAAAAAATTAGTAGCATTTTAATTTATAAATGTGATCTAACAAATGTAAAGGGCAAATGTAAAAATACATCCTGTGTATTGTTTGTAATCAGGTTGAAGTAAACATCTGTTGAGTAAATTAACATAAAATTGATCAATCTTTTTGAATTAAAAACTCCAAAATGCAGCGGGTACACCAGCTCCCGGAACACTGAACACAAAAATATAAACACCACATAAGGGTTAAATATGTAATAAAAAATCTACTGACATTAAATAAAAATTGTTAGAGCAAAGTAAGTCAAATCTCCAGTCCCATCTCAAAGAATTAAAATGATTACTGTTGTTGTAAATTAACACAAACTGCTGGTACGTTGTTCAGCTGAATGTTTCAGCACAAATGTTTCAAACACAGGATTTAATTTGCATGACACACCCACTGAGAAATAACCATAAAGAAACAAATCTTAGTGTAATTTTCTCACTTTTGGGTCATTAACTTCTGCTGTCCCAAATACTGTACAAAGCATTCCTGATTCATGGTTCTGCTAATTTTAGAGACAATCTTTCACAATGACAGTCACGTGCATATAAATACACAAAAGGTTAGGACAAGTAAAGAAATTATAGCATATATTGAATATTATTGTATCACTTATTTTGGACGGAAAATGAATGTGGTAATATAGACTGAGAAGGATTTCTTTACAAAGACTAACATCTAGATGTTTAATACTGTATTTAAAAAAAAAAACTTAAATATAATATACAGTATAACCACAATCAACGATAAATGAGCGCATTGTTGCACCAAGCTACGTCTTGTAAATTCACACTCCTGTTTAATTATGCAGTGAAACACATACGAATTCATTATGATTAATTACTAGCTTGAGGACATTACAGAGGGATAGTCAATAAAGACCTAAAATCTGCCTCCTAAGTGTGAATTGATGGTGTTGTTTGTAATAAATGCCTCTGAGCTTCAGTTTTCTGCTGAGGGAATATGTACAGCTCATAAGGAAGTGCTTATGTACAGTAAGTTTTTGTACAGCTCTGGAGTCTGTTGTGTCAGTGTGTGTATCGTGCACAGTAATAAACAGCCGTGTCTTCAGCTTTCAGACTCTTCACTTCTAGATACAGCATGTTCTTATTGGTGTCTTTAGTGATGGAGAACTGTCCCTGCAGAGACTGAGCGAATCCAGTGCCTGTGCCACTATCAATGTATCCGATCCACTCCAGTGCTTGTCCTGGTTTCTGACGGATCCAGCTCATCCAGTTGCTCATTGAGAATCCAGAGATGGCACAGGACAGAGTGACTGACTCTCCAGGTCTCTTCACCACAGAAGGAGAGGAGGTCAGGGACTGTCCATAAGAATCTGGAAAAGGTGTATTTATTATAATGTTTAACAGAACAGAATTACAATTTCTCCTTAAATACATCAAATAAAAAAATCAGAAACTTACATGGCATTAATAGAAATAAAACACAATATTCTAAAAGCATCCTTCTTTGAGTTCTGCGTCACTCAGAATCAAAGTAAATGGGAGTGTGATCTATTACAGAGCTCACTGGAAACTAGAACAGCCAAGAACATGCTGATTATACCTGACAATATTTGAATAAGGCGTGTTCATGAGCACTGGGTGTATTAAATACACAACCACAGGCTGATCAGTGTATAGATGAGAGGATGATTTTAAGGTTCTATGTACTGTATGTAAACAAGCTGACATTTATACAGAGCAAAAACTATTAAGGTGAATTTGCACGGACATCCTTTAAATCAGTAGAGTCAGGTCTATAATACGTCCACTGACTGACTTTGCATGTGCCAAGGATGCAAGTGATTTTATAATTTACAGTTTGCCAGCTCAGATTAATGAGTTTTTAATAATTAGTGTATGTTGAAGAGCTTATGATTAAGGAATTTACTTTAAAGATAATTGTTGGTCATATGTTATATAATTAATAAATGCCTCATAATGTTTTATTTCAAATAGCAACTGAATGATTTTCAATTTATCAGTGCTTACATGTTTACAATTGTTACTCTTTCTGCAGCTGTGTTTTGTACTGAGCTGAGTGTATGGTGTTTCCATTACTGATACCAACATCCACTTTACACAGCTCAGATTCATTAGGGAAGTTTTTTTGTTGTTGTTGTTGTTTGTGTTGTTTTGTAAGTAAATCAGTTTTAAATACTAATACATGTTTATTATTTTGGCTTGGGGATCCCTTCAAGGTATATACTTTATTTTAAATTATTGACTCAAATAGTAACTTTTATTTAGTTATTGAAGGTAGAATGCAGAAAAAAGAAAATGTATAACAGAAACAGTATGGCAATGCTAGTAAAAATGGGCTAAGCAAAGAATGTTTATATAGAACATTATCAATTGTCATATATTCAACATACATTGAAATAAATAAATGTGTAATTTGAATAACGGGGGGTGGGGATATTGGGGGGGGTTGTGCTGCAGTAGAGCTTTATATATCATGTAATGTATATCCTGCCACGAAACGATCTACCATCAGTCCTGAGACATCCCAACAGTAAAGCATCCTGAGACCATTTATGTCTGAAGGTTTTCATGCAAGGGAGTAGGCTCACTCACCAATTTTGCCATGAAGAACACATGTAGCCTTTGTACAAGAATGGTACAAAAACATCCCCCTAGAGTAACTTTTTTCAACCTTTCAAGAACATTTGGTGATAAAAAAAAAAATCCAGCATGATGGAGCACAATGTCATAAATCCAGCATGATGGAGCAACGTCAATGTCATAAAGCAAAATTTATAACTAAGTGTCACATCTGTGCCACCACAGTCCGGGGGAGTGAGATCCGGTTCCCCGGATTATTGAGCCGAAGCTTTGTCTCCCCCTAGTGTGTCTACGTTGGTATGTCTTCACTTAATCACAAATCACGTACACCTGTGTCTCTCCCCTGTGTGTCCTTATTTAAACCAGCCGAACCCGTAGTGTCTTGTCCGTTCACTGTTGTTCACATGTTTGTTTTGTACGTGCTGCTCTCACCTCACCGCTCTCTTCTATCTCCTTCTCAGGAATAAGCCGAGTCTGCAGGATCGGGGTAAGGCTGGTAGTGAACCGGCAGCAAGGCCAAGGTCACGGTTAAGTCGCCAGCCAAGCGCAGCGCAGGACCCGTGTGACGGTGTTGTTAGTTTGTTGTAGTGTTTCGTGCCCGCCTGCAGACCCAGCCTGAGGAGGCTGTCTTTTGTTAGTTTATGTTTTGTGTTTACTTTGTTTTGTTTCTTTTATCTTCACATAAGAAGAAAATAACATAAGTGGGAAGACTTTACCCCAAAAGACAGAGAATAAAAGACTCACGTGTTTTAGCAATTTTCATTGCCGCAAAGCAGCTTTACACAATTAAAAGAATTATTTAAGTTTGTATGAAATGTGAATTTGTATGAATCAAAATGGTCAGTTTGTCCCTGGTGAGCAAGCCGAGGGCGACAGTGGCAAGGAAAAACTCCCTGAGATGGTAATAGGAAGAAACCTTGAGAGGAACCAGACTCAACAGGGAACCCATCCTCATTTGGGTGAAACAGAAAGCAGTAAATGATCTGCATTTATACAGTGTGAAGGGTGGGAGGCAGTTCAGCTATAATAGCTGATGTTAATTGATGTTAATATGGAGTCCAGGTAGTTATTGAAGACCCAGGTAGACTTGTAAGAAGTTCCAGTCCTGAACTATCGAAATGTCAAGTCCCCAGAGAAACAGTTGCCAACACCAGTCAAGGCCAGAACCGTCTTCTAGGTAGAGAGAATCATCCCCAGACACCAGACGCATCCCAGAGAGACACATGGGGCATCCATGTGACGAGATCTTCAGCCAGAAGCAGGGCACCAGGATGGGTCAGACAGGTCCGGAGGGCAGAGGGAGTCTGGATCACTGGCAGCTCGGGAACAACATGTGTAGCTTGACAGAGAGAGAGAAAGAGTGAAAGGGGGAGACAGGAGGAGAGAGGAAAAAGAAAAAGGGGGGGAGAGAGAAGAAGAGGAGAGATGGCAGTTATTCTACTTAAACCAGCCGACCCCCTAGCTCCCTGTCCGTCCACTGTTGTGTTACCATACTGTATGTGTTTGTTTCTCCTCAAAATCACAAGTGAGTGTGTTTGCCTGTTTCCCAGGACTGAGAGGCCCTGAAGTGCAGTACTAAAGAGACTTTGTGTTGTGTTCTTTCTTAAGTTTCATTTGTTTTTGTTTGTACAGTAAGAAATAAAGAACACTTGTGATTGCACCTGCATCTGCATCTGACCCTTGTATGACCACCTCATGACTAATTACTTTGGGGTGGGGTTTCCATTCCCCGTGTCCCATAGCTTGAATGGACAGTACATCTGCTCCCATATTCATGTGCCCCGGAATGTAAATCGCCCTGAGGGACAGAAACTTGTCCTGTGCCCAAAGCAGAACCTGGTGGGCTAGCTTATTCAAGCGGCGCAAGCGCAGTCCGCCCTGTCGATTAATATATGAGACTACCGTAGTGTTGTCCACCCGCATTAGGACATGGTAGACTCTCAACTGCTGGAGGAAGTGCTATAGGGCCAGAAATAGAGCCATCATTTCGAGGCAATCGATGTGCCGTGCGAGATGACCTCTTCAGCTTCCTTGGGCTGGACAGTCATCTAAGACCGCACCCCAGTCCGTGAGGGAAGTATCTGTCGTAGCATCCTGCGATGACAAGACGGACTTACAGTAGAGTCGGACCCAGGGTCAGAAACTGGGGTCTGAACCACATAGAAAGGGTACGAAGCCCCTGGCGCGTAACCCTTATTGGGGATTGGCCCTTGAGTGAAATCCCCTGGCTCTTAGCCACAACTGAGATGCTCTCATGTGCAGAAGGCCCAAAGGTATCACCGTGGATGCAGCTGCCATGAGAGCTAAAGATCTCTGGAAGTGATGAACAGTCACTTTCAGGTCTAGCTTGATTTCCTTGAAGGTGTTGGGAATGGATTCGACACGAGCGGGAGACAGCTGTGCCCGCTTACGATCGAATCCCATGTGACACCCAAATAAGTTGTCTTCTGAACAGGAAAGAGCACGCTTTTCGTGGCGTTGGGTCTCAATCCTAAGAAACAAAGATGAGGTAGCACGACATCCTGATGTCGAAACGCTTGCTACTGAGACTGGGCCAGCCGTGCGCGTGAGAGAGCTAGTCCAAATGGAAGAACCCGGTACTGGTAAGCTTCGCCCCCGAAAGCAAACCTCAGGAACCTCCTGTGTTGTGGCAATATTTCTATATGAAAGTATACGTCCTTCACATCGGTTGTCACAAATCAATCGCTTGGTAGGATTTGAGAACAATCACTTTGACAGTCAACATTTTGAAGCTGTATTTATTTATTTTTAGGTTGCGGTTTAGCCTGCGAAAATCAAAAAATAGGGCGCAGCACGCCGTTCCTCTTGGGAACCTAGAAATACCGACTGTAGTAGCCTGACTCTATGTTTTATGGCCCCTTTCCCAGCAACTTCAGTCAGCAGATGCGCCTTTTCCGGTTTCACGGAAGTGGAGACCACGCCGTTGAAACGCGGAGGGTGATGTGAGACTAAATTCTGTAACTTCTTCTACAGTGCTTAGTACCCAAGGAGATATACTTGGCAGTAGCTTCCACGCTGCCAGTTTCTCCGAAAGGGGCAAAAGTCTCAGCGACTTGGTTAAATGGAGGGGTTGGGGGGGGATGTTAGATGTTAGATGTCTCAACAAAACCAGACAAAATACCTAAATTGTCTAGATTAACCGAGTGTGTCCAGGACATAAAAGATTGGATGACCAATAACTTTTTTTTACTAAACTCAGACAAGACAGGGATATTACTCATCGGCCCAAAAACCAACACACAACAGCTTTCACAATTCAGCCTGTGTTTAGAAGGATGTACTGTTACTACTAGCTCAACAGTAAAAGACCTGGGCGTAATATTAGACAGTAACTTGTCCTTTGAAAATCATATTTCCAATATCGCAAAAACAGCCCAAATATCGCCAAACTTAGGAGCATCTTATCCGTATCTGATGCAGAAAAGCTAGTTCATGCATTCATGACCTCCAGACTGGACTATTGTAATGCATTACTAGGTGGTTGTCCTGCATCCTCAATAAACAAGCTTCAGTTAGTCCAAAATGCAGCCGCCAGGGTTCTCACCAGATCCAGAAAATATGATCATATAACCCCAATATTATCATCCCTGCACTGGCTACCTGTTCAGTTTAGAATTAATTACAAAATAATATTACTTACATACAAGGCTTTAAATGGTTTAGCTCCCACATACCTAACCAGTCTTCTGATACGCTATAATCCACCACGCTCCTTAAGATCACAAAACTCTGGACTCCTTGTAATTCCCAGAATTTCAAAATCTACAAAAGGGGGTAGGGCTTTTTCATATTTAGCTCCAAAAACTTTGGAATAGCCTTCCAGACAGTGTTCGGGGCTCAGACACAGTTTCCCAGTTTAAAAGTAGACTCAAGATGCATCTCTTTAATCTGGCATACGCGTAACTTATCCCATAATTTCATACTTCAGTACGTCTATCCTGAATGGCAACTACGCTAATTCTCTCCATCTGTTCTGTACTTTTCTATCCATCCCGAGGCATCTGAAGATTGTACCAGTTTCAGTAGACAAAGGCCAACCCTGCGAGGATCCTGAGGCATCCAGAGAAGGACCAGCTTCAGCTGAATTCTGCCTTATTATGGTTGGAGCTACACATCCTGCTCCTGTGCTCCCAGTGATCCAGATCCCATCTCCCCTCTGCACCTACTGACTCATCCCTATGTTGAACTGGACTTCATGTTAATTTAAAGAATTTCTGTTATATTGTTCTGTACTTTCAGCTGCATAACACACATGGTGTTATTTCATCTCTGTCAGTTATCACCCAAATGAGGATGAGTTCCCTGTTGAGTCTGGTTCCTCTCAAGGTTTCTTCCTATTTCCATCTCAGGGAGTTTTTCCTTGCCACTGCCGCCGTCACCCTTGGCTTGCTCATCAGAGAAATTCCATTCATTCATCTTATTATTATCTAGACACATTTTTCTCACACGTACACAATTTATTATTATTATTTTATATATATATTATATATATATATGAATTTCTTTCATCTTTGTGAAGCTGCTTTGAGACAATGACCATTGTTAAAAGCGCTATATAAATAAAATTGAATTGAATTGAATTGATGTTCGGCATCCTGAAACATGGCAGGGAAAAACTGAAAAGGCTTAAACTTTATTGGAGACTGGTGTTGCCCATAAACACCCGTGGTGGTGGAACATGAACACCGACCTCCTGGGGGTGCCAGGGAGAACCCTTTATTCTCGAAAGGAATTCTTACGTGCCTCTCCCCATTGCATGGCCACCCCCATGGTCCTGGGCACAAGAAGACAGCATGCTGATCCGACTTCTTTGAGGTGGATTGCGCCGCACCCCAATCTTTACGAGATTTACAAAACACTCTCTTTGTGTGCTTCACGCCTTGCAAGAGTCAGACCCGGTCGAGATATTCCCTACTCTTGAGCACGGTGGGTAAGGAATTTCCTGAAGGCTCGTTCACATAACTAAGTTAACGGCGTCGCCAAACAGGCCGGACGGCGAGATGGGGCCATCAAGGAGGAATGCGCAATCCTTATCCTTGATGCCCGTCTATCTTCCAGAGCCCTGCCAGCGCTCAAGTCTCTCAGCAGGTCAGCCTGGTTTGGCTTGCAAAACCGTCATGATGTGCAGTGGAGCACCAACCTGACCTGCTGCCTAAAAAGCTTTTCCCTCCAGGGAAGATAAAAGTCTACACAGCTGGGAAGGAAGTGTTAGCTTTCCAGGGAGGATGATGTGCCAGGAGAGAGATAGCCTGGAAGCGTCTCTTCTATCTGGGGCGTCATCATATAACCCAGCGCTTCCACATCAACTATATTTAAATAAAAAAATAAGTCGTTGGCACGAAAACACGGGATGAATAAAGTTTACTCCATGAAAGGGTTAACCTGTAGTGGCGGTTACTAAGGAAAGGGAGAGAGCATTATTGATGCCCCCCGGCCACCCGACAGAAACCTGTTGTTTAATTTTAATTGTAATTTTTTTGAGTGCTTGGAGGCTATTTCCATCTCCGCAGAAGCGAGAGAAAATGTCTATCCTGTCCATTTCACAAGAAGCGCAAGGGCACACTTCAGAAGCGGACGGAGGAATTTCATCAGACGAGAACGCGAAAGAAAGGAGGAAAATCCGTCTCTCACAGCTCTGCCGGATGCACGCCGTTTTAAGCCCCAGAAATGCGCCGCGGCTCGTAGCTTCTCTGTAAAGAATGAGAGCTGCACACGAAGCACCTTAATCGAGACAGTAGCTGTGGAGCTAGCCCCTCCGGGATAGATTTTTAGATAGATACAGTGGTTACTTAAGGGGAATGTCTATGACTGCCATGCACTCTGTCGCGGCAAACGGCAGCAGCCAAAAGAAATCAGTCGCAATTCAAAGTAATTTGTGAAATGACCGCCAGGTGGCGCAAAGGGACATTTTGCAAAACAACTGCAATTAATTTTGTTTAGACAGACTCTGTTTCTATCTGTCTATTGTTATTATTAAAGAAAACAGCAGCTCAAGAGCTTGTAAATTTATTATTTTTTTTTTTACAGCAAAAATGTAAATTTTGGAGTCAGTGGTCCGAGCACAACGTAATAATCTTTGTATGATAAAATGACTCGTGGCATGAATCTACACGAGGCGCTTTAGTTTAAAATAATCATTTAACGCTGAACCCAAACAGCAAAAGAACATGATAATAATAATCAAAAGTAAAATAATATTGTTCTTTTTGCTTTTTATGTTCACCATTTAATAATTATTTAATTATCAATAATTAAAGCTGCTCACATCGCGCGCGCTTTCACCTTAAAAAAATGCAGAGTTTAATCAGCAAGTATATGTCGCATCTCTTTATGATAGAGGAATATTCTGACTGAAACAAAGCTGCTCGTGTCGGCTCATATCGGAAGCATTTTGATCAAAGGGGAGATTAGAAGGGTAAAAGTAAAAGTTTGTACAAACAACATAGCACAATGCATGTGTGTAAATGGCCGAAATGTGGTTGTGAATAAGCCTTTAAGTGAATGTAAAATGTTCGCATGAACGCGCGTGAGGATGTAAAAGATTTATAAGAGATTTCTCTTTCCCAGAAATATAACAAACACACATTTATACGTGTTAAATCTTAGTCATAATATTCATATAATATTTTTTAGCTGTGTAGTGGACCGCGCGCACAACCTCTCGCGGGCGAGAAAACAGGAAGGAAACTGACTGGCCATTTTAATAATTCATTGATAAGTTGATGTTTTTTCGTTTCTACTGTCAGTGGATGCGCTGTAGTAATCCACGTTTCATACGAATTACATAAGCTGATTTTTTCTCCATTAGTTTATATAAAAGCAGACGTTTTGCTTTCTGTAAGTATATATTTTTCACGCCTGTGAGGCGAGTATACACGGAGCTTCAGTTCATTTTCTGACGCGTTCAAGTTTACAGAAACCGATACAGAATAGCGCTGTATCCCTGTTTGTCTTCATTATTTTACAATATCATAACATTTTCTCTTCATTGTGCGTGCACTTAAATAAAAGTAAAGTCTTATAAAGGCTATGTAGCTTATATAGCTTTATTATATAGTCTTTGCCCATTAATCTGACAACACCTGTGACTCACCCACTTTTCCTGATACACACTACCAGAGTTTTTTGGCTACGCGAGAATTACACGTGATAAAATATAAAGGCTTACTGTGTTAACATTTACTTTGCTTTAATTCGATGGAACTAAGAAACGCCAATATTTAATTTAAGTCCTAAATTTGTACTGTAATTTTAGTACTGTAATGATAAATTTGTTTAATGTTTCACTTGTATTTTATAAGGTTTTTGCCGGTGGTGGTACAGCACACCGGGGGTGCTGGGATGTGAAAATGTAATTTGTTAAATTTTTTTCATTATTAATTAAAGAACATTATGATGATCATAACAGCCTACTAAATTTAATTCTTATAATAATACAAAAACACATCGACATCTGCTGAAGCAGTAGCACATCCTGACAATGTTAGAATTTTTATGGTAATTTATTTTCGTTTATTTCAGTTAATAAATCTACTACAAATTATATGAACACAAAATATAAAATGACAAAAAACATACATGCGTAGCTTTTCTAATTACACATGATAAAATCTTAAGGCTCACGTTTACTTTGCTTAAATTCAATCAAGATTTAATTTAATTAAAATTTTACATTTGTAGTGTAATTTTAATACTGTGATTATGAATTCGTTTAACTACAATGTTTCACTTGATTTTATCTGCTACTATGTGCAGCACTAACGGAGCGCGGCTCATTAATCCTGCAGAAAATGAACTGATGCCCTAGGCGTCAGTCTGTAGTTATATAGCGCCATTCAGCGGTAGAAGTCAGCAAACGCACAAACCCAAATGTCGCCACCGTGAGGCGTGGCGGTAAAACCAGAATACCACATGAGTAACATCTGTAGATAGATAGTTTATTTCAGTTCAACACTATAAAAGGTGTAGGCTGAAGCCTTGCTTATTATGCCTACCCTTTGTACATCAACAAATGATGAGCGACACTTTACAGTAAATTACACAAAATATTGTCTTAACAAATATTGTCACTTGTGCACATAAACAAAATATGTCAAAATTAATTATTCTTTCACTTAAGAAAAGAAGAGAAATTAGGAAAAGAAAAAAATCATATCTATTTTATGTCATATATTCACTAAACACCTTATCTTTAAACCTTTTTTTAAATCTATGAAGTGAATTACATAATTTTAATTCCTTATCACATTTATTCCATAAATTAACCCCTTTAACGGAAATGCATATATTCTTTAAATTTGTTCTGGCCCTTATTTTACTAAACATAAACATTCCCCTTAGGCAGTACTGTGACTTTTATTTTGAACAGCCTCTGAACACAGCTGGGAAGTAAATTATTATAGGCTTTATACATTATTTGTGTAGTATACAAATTAACTAGATCCACGAATTTCAAAACTTTAGATTTTATAAACAATTTTTTTGTATGTTCATAATAATCGGCCTTATTAAAAATCCTTGTTGCTTTTTTTTGTAACACAGATATTGGGTTTAATTAACTTTTTTAAGTATGCCCCCATACCTCCACACAATAAGTGATTTATGGAACTATTAGTGTACAATACAATATACGTAATGTTTTATTATCCAATACATGCTTTAATCTGTTAAGAATTCCAACTGATTTAGAGATTTTTGTCCTAATGAAATTAATATGTGGTTTCCAAGTCAGTTTGTTATCAATTATTACTCCTAAAAATTTAATTGCGAACACTCTTTCTGTTTCCTCATTATTGATTCTTATTTTCACATCATGATTTATTTTTTGATTACTAAAAATTATAAACTTAGTTTTAGTCAAATTTAAGAAAAGTTTACTATTATCTAACCAACTTTTAAGCCTAAGCAATTCACTTTCCACTGTGTTCAGAAGCTGTTTAAAATTTTTCCCTGAGAATCATCAGCAAATAACAACATTTTTAATACATTGGACACCAATATCATTAACAGACAACACAAATAATTTAGGGCCCAAAACTGAGCCTTGTGGAACGCCGCATGTAACTTTCAATAAGTCAGATTTATCATTGTTAATTTGTACATACTGATGTCTGCTTTCCAAGTAACTTTTTATCTGGGTGGCAACCAGGGACAGTCTGGTGACAACTGGAGAGACAGATGACAGCTCGGAAAGACGGCAACCGGGGCAGGGAGGGTTAGCACCCCTACCTGCGTCTTCCGTGAGGGAGAAACCCAAGTGCGCTACGAAAAAGCCTTCTGAAGTATACCCCCAGGGGAGCCCGAGAGGGGGGGAGAATGAGAGCCCCATCCGGACTGACCACACGGCATCGACATACGGCAATGGAAATTTGACTACGAATGCACAATGCATCTGCGGAAAAGTGTATAAGAACTCGCGTGGCCTTAAGATACATCTGGCCAGAATGAAGTGTGGGGACCAGAGGAGCACACTGCAATGCACAGGATCTAGTCCTGGTGAGACGCAGGAGGAGCCAGGCCAGGAAGCACCCCACAGTGCCCAGCCCCTCCGAGCAGTAGAGCCTCTGTACCCCTGCAGGTCATTCCATCAGAAGCAGATAAAGTGGCCTTCAGCCAACAGCCAGGCAGCATGGACACAGTTTGACACAGATGTGAGGCAGATCCTGGAAGCCATCGCTAAAGGGAGAAGTGGACAGGCGCCTCGAGACCATGACCTCCATCATAGTCAACTATGCAGTAGAGAGGTTTGGCCCCAGTGAGAGCAAGAACCCCAAGACTAAATATATATTGAACCGCCGGGCTACTCAAATCCACAAATTACGCCAAGAACTGCGGGGCCTCAAGAAGCAGTACAAAGTAGCAGGTGAAGAGGAGAAACAACCCCTCGTTGAGCTTCATAACATCCTGAGAAAGAAGCTCATGATGCTGCGGCGGGCAGAAGGACACCGAAGGTGAAGAAAGGAGAGAGCAAGGAAGCGTGCGGCGTTCATCTCCAACCCATTCACCTTTACCAAGAAGCTGCTTGGGGATAAACGGAGTGGCAACCTCATGTGCTCAGTGGCAGAGGCAGACACCTTTCTGTGCAACACCCTCAGCGACCGAAAGAGTGACCAAGACCTTGAACCTCAAAGGACCCTCATCAGCCCACAGGCACCAGCTGTGGAGTTTGTGATGAGGGAGCCCAGCTGGGCTGAAATACAGGAGGCGGTAAAGGGGGCCAGAACAGCGTCAGCCCCAGGCCCCAGCGGTGTCCATATACTGTGTACAAACGTTGTCCACAACTACTACGACATCTGTGGAAGCTGTTGAGGGTGATCTGGCGCAGGGGACAAGTGGCAGGCCAATAAAGATGTGCAGAGGGTGTGTGGATCCCAAAGGAAGAAGACTCAAAGGACATCAGTCAGTTTAGGACAATCTCGCTGCTAAGCGTCGAAGGCAAGATTTTCTTCAGCATCTTGTCACGACGTCTAACTGAGTTCCTTCTGAAGAACAGTTATATAGACACCTCTGTTCAGAAGGGTGGGATTCCTGGAGTGCCTGGATGCCTGGAACATACAGGAGTGGTTATACAACTCATCAGAGAGGCTCGTGAAAGGAGAGGAGACTTGACTGAACTGTGGCTGGACCTAGCCAATGCGTATGGCTCCATACCTCACAAGCTGGTTGAGGTTGCCCTCTTGCGACATCATGTTCCCACTAAAGTCAAAGACCTTATCCTGGACTATTACAGCTATTTTAGGCTAAGAGTCACTGCTGGGTCAGGCACATCGGACTGGCATCGACTTGAGAAGGGCATAATAACAGGCTGTACAATCTCAGTCATCCTTTTTGCACTCGCCATGAACATGATAGTCAAGTCAGCAGAGGTGGAGTGTAGGGGACCCCTGACAAAATCTGAAGTACGCCAGCCCCCTATAAGAGCGTTCATGGATGACCTAACTGTCACCACCACATCTGTCCCAGGCTGCAGATGGATTCTGCAAGGGCTGGAGAAGCTTATCACATGGGCAAGGATGAGCTTTAAGCCAGCAAAATCAAGATCTCTGGTGCTCAAGAAGGGGAAGGTGACAGACAGGTACCGCTTCTCGCTGGCTGGAACCACTATCCCGTCTATTACAAAACAGCCAGTCAAGAGCCTAGGGAAGCTCTTTGATAGCAGCCTCAAGGACACTGCATCCATTCAGAGAACCAGCAAGGAGCTGGTGGGCTGGTTGAGATGTGTTGACAGATCTGGCCTGCCAGGGAGATTCAAGGCTTGGATTTACCAGCATTCCATCCTGCCCCACATCCTGTGGCGGCTGCTAGTGTACGCCATACCCATGACGACTGTAGAGGCCATGGCGAGAAAGATCAGCAGTTACTTGCGAAGATGGCTTGGCCTACCCCGAAGCCTGAGCAGTGCTGCCCTGTATGGCAGTAGTAACACCCTGCAGCTTCCGTTCAGTGGACTCACTGAAGAGTTCATGGTGACTAGGACTCGGGAAGCCCTGCAGTACAGGGAATTCAGGGATGGAAATGTGGCATCGGCTGGCATCCAGGTGAAGACAGGCCGGAAATGGAGGGCCGATGAGGCTCTGGAAGTGGCCGGAGTCACGACTGAGGCTAATTGGCTATTTCCCATCAACCAAGGTGGACAAAGCCCAAGGTAAACAGCGGCAGCGCCTCATTCAGGAGGAAGTGAGGGCAGGTGTGGAGGAAGAACGAGCCAGCAGGATGGTGGGAATGGGGCAACAAGGATCATGGACTAAATGGGAGAATGTTCAACGGAAAATCACCTGGCCCAACATTTGGAGAGCAGACTCCCTCAACATCAGGTTCCTAGTCCAAGCTTTTTATGTCGTCCTACCAACTCCAGCCAACCTCCATGTCTGGGGCAAAGCAGAGACACCATCCAGCACCCAGTGTCCAGGACGGGGGTCCCTGGAACACCTCCTCAGCAGCTGCCCAAAAGCCCTTGGAGAGGGGCTTTATCGCTGGCGCCACGACCAGGTGCTAAAGGCGGTTGCTGAGAGCATAGCCAAGACCATTAACACCACCAAGGGCCACTGCAAGCCTAAGACCATCAGGTTTCACAGAGCTGGAGAGAAGCCCACCATTCCAGCAGGGGGCAGGTTAGGTCTCCTCACCACTGCCACGGACTGGCAGCTGGAAGTGGATCTGGGCAAACAGCTGAAGATTCCATCTACACGGCTCCAACCAGATATGATCATTGTTTCTGATTTCACCAAGCAGTTAATCATTCTGGAACTCACAGTTCCCTGAGAAGAACGCATTGAGGAGGCTAATGAGAGGAAGCGTGCTAAGTACCAGGAGCTAGTGTAGGAGAGCAGGAGCCAAGGCTGGAAGACCTACTGTGAACCCCTGGAGGTGGGATGCCGAGGATTTGCAGGGCGGTCCCTCTGCAAAGTGCTCACCATTCTAGGCCTCACTAGTGAGGCAAAGAGGAAAGCCATTAGGTCTGCAACTGAAGCCGCAGAAAGAGCCACAAGATGGCTTTGGATTAGGGGGGCGATCCATGGATAAATGCTGCTGGGACACAGGTCGGAGTCTGATCAACTCTGGTTGGGTCGCCTGGGTGAGGGTGTCTGATGTTGAAAGACCCGAAACACCCAGTGACCCCAGGTTACATCACTGATGATTTGTCCAAGCGCATCAGCAAGATGTATCTTTCACCTTTATCCAGTCTAACGCTTTTTCTCTTATTCCATATTTTAACAATTTCTTCACTAATAAATCATAATCAATTGTATCAAATGATTTCTTTAAATTTAAAAATACTCCCACTGTATATTTTTTGTTTTCTACTGCAGTTGAGGTATCTTCATCTATTTTCATTACTGCCATTAAAGTCGACCTCTTTGTCCTAAATCCGAATTGATATTCACTCAGTAAATTATGTTTTTCTACAAATTAGTCAAGCCTCTGAACAAATACTTTCTCTAAAATTTTTGAAAACTGCGGCAGAAGAGCAATTGGTCTGTAATTAGAGAAGGAATACTAATCTTCTCCTTTAAAAATCGGAATAACTTTTGCCGTTTTCATTTTGCTAGGAAAGATACCTGTTAAGAAAGACAACAATTAGATTACAAATGTAAGCAAAAGGTTTTTGCTGTATTCACAATTATATTTTTTAATAATGACATGTGTAGATCATCACAATCGGTTGAATATTTACTTTTGCAATTATTAACTGTTAGAAGTATTTCTTTTTCATCTACAGCCTGAATAAACATTGTATACTTATTACATGAGTTTTTTTACTTCATTCACTGATCCATGTTCATAATTTTTTTCTGCTAATTTACATCCAACATTTACAAAATACTTATTAAATTCATTGACAATATATTCCCCTTTATTTATACTTTAATTATAATAATTTACAAAATGATTTGGGTAATCAAAACTAATAGTATTATTTTTAAGCATACCATTGAGTACCTTCCATGTTGCTTTTACATTGTTTTTATGGATATTCAATAACCTATTGTAATAGTCCTTTTTACTGAATCTTATTATATTTTGTAGTTTATTTTTCTACTGTAAGTCTTATAATCAATTTCTGCTTGTTTTGATCTAGTTGTTAGAAATTTCGTGAATAGGACATTTTTCTTTTTACATGCCTTCTCTATTCCTTTAGAAATTCATGGTTTATATACATTTTTTTGCTTTATTATAATCCTTTTAGATAAACAATGTTTATTAATTTGCTCATTTAATATATGCAAAAACATTTCATACGCCTTACTGGGGTTGCTATATGCATAAACCTCATCCCAATTTAGTATTTTTAAATCTACATTAAGAGCATCTATTGCCTCTTGTGTTCTATTGCGGATAATTTTATAACTATTAGTCCTTTTTTGAGTGGGGGGGGGGATTTTTCAATAAATCATAAAAAAAAATCACAAAAACTGGAAGATGGTCTGTGATATCAGCAACCCTCCTAGTCTTTTTCCGTATATTTCATTAGTATATACAGTGGTGTGAAAAACTATTTGCCCCCTTCCTGATTTCTTATTATTTTGCATGACAGTAGAATTCATGGTTCCATCTATCACAGCAAGCCTTCCAGGTCCTGAAGCAGCAAAACAACCCCAGACCATCACACTACCACCATATTTTACTGTTGGTATGATGTTCTTTTTCTGAAATGCTATTATAAAAATATATTTATTTTTATTTGTTACTTTTACGCCAGATGTAACGGGACACGCACCTTCCAAAAAGTTCAACTTTTGTCTCGTCGGTCCACAAGGTATTTTCCCAAAAGTCATGGCAATCATTGAGATCAATGTTCTTTTTGCTTAAAAGTGGTTTGCGCCTTGGAAATCTGCCATGCAGGCCGTTTTTGCCCAGTCTCTTTCTTATGGTGGAGTTGTGAACACTGACCTTAAGATTTCTTTAGATGTTGTCCTGGGGCCTTTTGTGGCCTCTCGGATGAGTTGTCTCTGCGCTCTTGGGGTAATTTTGGTCGGCCGGCCACTCCTGGGAAGGTTCACCACTGTTACATGTTTTTGCCATTTGTGGATAATGGCTCTCACTGTGGTTCGCTGGAGTCCCAAAGCTTTAGAAATGACTTTATAACCTTTACCAGACTGATAGATCTTAATTACTTTTGTTCTTATTTGTTCCTGAATTTCTTTGTATCTTGGCATGATGTCTAGCTTTTGAGGTGCTTTTGGTCTACTTCTCTGTGTCAGGTAGCTCCTATTTAAGTGATTTCTTGATTGAAACAGGTGTGGCAGTAATCAGGCCTGGGGGTGACTACAGAAATTGAACTCAGGTGTGATAAACCACAGTTAAGTTATTTTTTAACAAGGGGGGCAATCACTTTTTTACACAGGGCCATGTAGATTTGGAGTTTTTTTTCTCCTTTAATAACGTAAACCTTCATTTAAAAACTGCATTTTGTGTTCAATTATGTTATCTTTGACTAATAGTTAACGGTTTTTGATGAGCAGAAACATTTAAGTGTGACAAACATGCAAAAGAATAAGAAATCAGGAAGGGGGCAAATAGTTTTTCACACCACTGTATATATATTATCCATTAATGTTGCTGTATCTTTTATCAATTTACTAGGTTTAGTTATCATTGGAATCAAACCATAACTGTACAGTGCATCAACAAAATTTGCAATTCTCTTATTTCCATGTGGATTTAGTAAATCAATGTTAAGATCACCACATATGATGTGTACCTCATTTTCAATTGATCGATCGAACATATCAAATAACTCTTTTGTAAATTTGTCAATGCATGTGCCTGGAGCTCTGTACACACAAGTTATCATTATATTTTTTTTTACTTTTTGTTTTAATTTCAATTGTTACACACTCCAAAACATTTTCTATAGCAAATTACTTATTTCAATCACTGTACACCTTAATGCTGTATCAACATAAAAAGCAACACCCCCTCCAGTCCTATTTTCTCTATTTACCGTAAATAAATTATATCCATTCATTTGTACTTCATAAACTCTCACGTTGTCTAACCAAATCTCTGACATAGCAATCACACTAAATTTATTAAACTGACTCAGATAATCCTTAATATTCATGAAATTTTTACAAAGACTTTTAAGACTATTTAAATGGATTATTGATAAAGCTCCTTCCATAATAATGTTACTATTAAATTGAGTTTCTGTATAATACTCACAACAATCTTAATTTACAAAATAATACTTTTCCATGTCAATATCCTTTCCTATTTTATACATTTTATAATCCATGTGATTGAAAGCCTTTAAATTTAAATGCTCATGCTTATCATTTCTGCTTGGGTGATCAGGTATACCATTCATTTGGATATTTTAAAACTCCACATCGTCAACTAAATTAAAATGAAAATACCTTGTCAATGTCCATCATAATTATTGTTAATTAGCCATCATTTAATCCTTAAAAAAGTTGAATCCATATGAAAATTTTTAGACACTGTCCATGTTATCCATATCAAAATGGTCTCTTGAATGCAGTTCTTACGTGGTCCATTTGGCCATAACACAGTCATTGCTTATCCATATTGATCCAGCTCATTAAGTTCTCTTATTGTGTTATACTTTGGCTTTTTCAGATGTTCCATTTAGCCGTATCATCACTTTACAATTCCTTGTCTGTGTAGCTTGAATTTTGTTCTGTTTTCTTAGGTTACGTTCTTTCCTTGCTATTTCAGCATTCTTTTTAGTAGATGTTCATTCAAGTACACTCCCGTGCCTTTCAATTTCTTTGCCTGCCTCAGTAACTCGGCTTTATGATTCCTATTCACAAACGGAATTACTATTGCCGGCTTTGCTCCATCGTTCCTTCATGGAATTGTATGACAAGCTACAACTTCATTGCTCTGGATAGTCATGTTCTTACTTTCAAAGAACTTGATTACTTGCTTCTCCAATGTTTGTAGTTCCTCCGGTTGGGCATCTTCACCTTTTCTGTCTCCGGCTACTGTGTTAGCATATGTCTGGTGTAATCCTCCATTCTTGTATATTGCTCCAGTTCATCAATTGTTTTTTCCAATCCCTCAATTTTCTTATCCTTCTCTTTCACAAGGTTCTTCAATTGTTTAACTTCATCCATCAAATCAAGTAGCATGCTTTGTTGTTTAGCAACTTTGCTCAGCTCGCTTGACATGAAGTTCAGAGACTTCCTTATCTACTCCAACTCATTTTCAAGCGCGTTGTTTTTCTTTGGTGGCATATTTGCTTAACTTACTTAACTTTATTCCCCCGGGTATTGTTTAGTTTAGCAGACAAACATCGTTTAAAACATGATCCAAAACCCTTGTCCACTCCAAAACTCCAGCACACCACAGGATGCCGCCATCTTGGTTATCACTTGTGCAGGTCTGTGATTTATCACACGGAGAGATACATCTTGCTTAAAACTCAGCCAGATCTGTGAGTTAAACACTTCCTTATTTTGCTGGTTTACGACCAGAGGTACGGATCTCCTAACAAACTCCACCATATCGGTGAGTTAATATTTTTTTAATTCGCTTGCACACATCACACGCAATCACAATGCGATCCTGAAGATAAAAAGATCTGAGGAATGTTCCCGGTTCACTCCTATTTATAACCTGCAGGTGCGCTTCATCAGATGATGTCACCTGACCGAGGTTATATATGATATAAGATACTAGATGCGCTAAATTATGTAAACTGCCGGCACTGACGGTCCAAACCACAACCATTGAAAGCCCGAATGCCCATGTAACCATCAGTGTGCCATCCGAGTACAAATTTAAGGATGTCTTTAGTGTTCGGGCAGCCACACGATTACCCCCTCATCGCTCGTGGGACTGCACGATCGAGCTGTTGCCGGGGAAAGCACCACCTTGCTCCCGTATTTATCCATTGTCAGTGGCAGAAACCAGGGCAATGGAGGAATACGTGGGCGAGGCTCTCCAACAAGGGCTCATCAGCAGGTCCACGTCGCCGCGTCGGCAGGTTTTTTTTTAATATATATATATATATATATATATATATATATATATAGGAATTCCTGACTAATTTACCTCACTGGATTTAATACAAAACATTCATTTTTTAAATTTTAAAACAATTCCAGGATTGATACGATATTTAAGTAATAAATTTACAACTTATAAGAAATATTTCATAAGGATGCAGATATAGCTAGTTTTAAACTATGACTTAATGATGACATGCATTTTGTAAATAATAAAAAACAGAATGAAAAAAAAATATGTTAATCCCACACCCCCATACCAGTTCCTACCACAAATTACTTAAAAAAATTAGTAAAAATTTACATTAACTTACCTTAAAATACTGATCCAGTCAGAAGTATTTTTTTAACAGACAGAAACAAAAGGCACATTAAGACTTACATATTTGTATTTTTTCAGTGTTTAATTGTGTTTAAAAATATGACACTTAGACTTGTTAGGGTAATTTCAAATAAGTTCATAAAATAGAAAAAATATTGAGAAAATATATAAAAAAATATATCAGCATTGTGTAAGTGTAAGAAGTATGCACCATAAATAGGGATATATAAATGAAATAAATGTTTTGTTTGTACAGTGGTCGGAACTTGCGCTTTTAATGATATCTTTATGTTTAAAGGAGGACCCAAAACCAGTCTCTGAATGTATTTTTGTCTGAATGTTTTTCTGTCTGTAGGTATATATACAGTGGTGTGAAAAACTATTTGCCCCCTTCCTGATTTCTTATTCTTTTGAATATTTGTCACACTTAAATGTTTCTGCTCATCAAAAACCGTTAACTATTAGTCAAAGATAACATAATTGAACACAAAATGCAGTTTTTAAATGAAGGTTTACGTTATTAAGGGAGAAAAAAACTCCAAATCTACATGGCCCTGTGTGAAAAAGAGATTGCCCCCCTTGTTAAAAAACAACTTAACTGTGGTTTATCACACCTGAGTTCAATTTCTGTAGTCACCCCCAGGCCTGATTGCCACATCGACTACAGCTCTGCATTTAATACCATAATTCCCTCCACACTCACCACCAAGCTGGAGCACCTGGGACTCAGCTCATCTATGTATCAGTGGATCTCCAATTTTCTGACTGGCAGACCACAGGCAGTAAGGATGGGCGGACATGTCTCAGCCTCACTCACTCTCAGCACTGGAGCCCCCTAGGGTTGTGTTCTGAGCCCCCTGCTGTACTCTTTGTACACCCACGACTGCGTGGCCACTACCAACTCCACCGCCATCATCAAGTTTGCTGACGACACTGTTGTGGTGGGCCTGATCTCTAACAATGATGAGTCGGCCTACCTAGAGGAGATTGTAAATCTGGAGAACTGGTGCCATAGGAACAATCTCCTCCTGAACGTCAGCAAGACAAAGGAGCTTATAGTGGACTTTAGTACAAAGCAGGAGAGGAACTACCAGACCCCCATCATCAACAGGAGCCCAGTGGAGGTAGTGGACAGCTTCCGATACCTCGGTGTTCACATCACGCAGGACCTGTCATGGTCCTGTCACATCAACACCGTGGTAAAAAAGCCCCGGCAGCGTCTCTACCACCTCAGACGCTTGAGAGACTTTAGACTGCCTTCTAAGGTGCTCAGGAATTTCTACTCCTGTACCATAGAGAGCATCCTGACGGGAAACATTACGACCTGGTTTGGACACAGCACCATGCAGGACAGACAAGCTCTACAGAGGGTGGTGCGATCAGCTGAGCGCATCATCCGCACCGAGCTCCCTGACCTGCACTTGATCTACAGCAAGCGGTGCTGGACCAAGGCCAGGAAGATTGTGAAGGACCTCAGCCATCCCAACAATGGACTGTTTTCTCTGTTGTGGTCTGGGAAGCGAATCGCTCCCTAAAGGTGAACACAGAGAGACTGAGGAGGAGCTTCTTCCCGCAGGCGATAAGGTCTCTCAATCACATCACACCACACAGGAATAATATCTTTTAAACATTGACACTGACTGGACAATCATAGACACATTCATGCAATACATATTTACATATCTGAAGCCATTGCACATGTCACTTTGCCACTTTAAAACATAAAAAAAAAAAAAATATATATATATATATATATATATATATATATATATATATTCCCCCCCATATTCCTATATTCTATATTTTGTGATATTTTTACATGCCCTTATCTGTACAGTTATTTTACTAGTTACATTTATTTTCCTTTGTATTTTATTTCTTTTTATTAATATTTATTCCTTATATATAGTTTTTTTTATTTTCTTTTTAAGGTCACCGGCGGTCGTATAAGCATTTCACTGCATATTGTACTGTGTATGACTGTGTATGTGACAAATAAAATTTGAATTTGAATTTGATTACTGCCACACCTGTTTCAATCAAAAAATAACTTAAATAGGAGCTACCTGACACAGAGAAGTAGACCAAAAGCACCTCAAAAGCTAGACATCATGCCAAGATCCAAAGAAATTCAGGAACAAATGAAAACAAAAGTAATTGAGATCTATCAGTCTGGTAAAGGTTATAAAGCCATTTCTAAATCTTAGGGACTCCAGCGAACCACAGTGAGAGCCATTATCCTCAAATGGCAAACATGGAACAGTGGTGAACCTTCCCAGGAGTGGCCGGCCGACCAAAATTACCCGAAGAGCACAGAGACAACTCATCCGAGAGGCCACAAAAGGCCCCAGGACAACATCTAAAGAACTGCAGGCCTCACTTGCCTCAATTAAGGTCAGTGTTCAGGACTCCACCATAAGAAAGAGACTGGGCAAAAACGGCCTGCATGGCAGATTTCCAAGGCGCAAACCACTTTTAAGCAAAAAGAACATTTAGGCTCGTCTCAATTTTGCTAAAAAAACATCTCAATGATTGCCATGACTTTTGGGAAAATACCTTGTGGACCGACGAGACAAAAGTTTAACTTTTTGGAAGGTGCGTGTCCCGTTACATCTGGCGTAAAAGTAACAAATAAAAATAAATATATTTTTATAATAGCATTTCAGAAAAAGAACATCATACCAACAGTAAAATATGGTGGTAGTGTGATGGTCTGGGGTTGTTTTGCTGCTTCAGGACCTGGAAGGCTTGCTGTGATAGATGGAACCATGAATTCTACTGTCTACCAAAAAATCCTGAAGGAGAATGTTCGGCCATCTGTTCGTCAACTCAAGCTGAAGCGATCTTGGGTGCTGCAGCAGGACAATGACCCAAAACACACCAGCAAATCCACCTCTGAATGGCTGAAGAAAAACAAAATGAAGACTTTGGAGTGGCCTAGTCAAATTCCTGACCTGAATCCTATTGAGATGTTGTGGCATGACCTTAAAAAGGCGGTTCATGCTAGAAAACCCTCAAATAAAGCTGAATTACAACAATTCTGCAAATATGAGTGGGCCAAAATTCCTCCAGAACGCTGTAAAAGACTCGTTGCAAGTTATCGCAAACGCTTGATTGCAGTTATTGCTGCTAAGGGTGGCCCAACCAGTTATTAGGTTCAGGGGGCAATTACTTTTTCACACAAGGCCATGTAGGTTTGGATTTTTTTCTCCCTAAATAATAAAAACCATCATTTAAAAACTGCATTTTGTGTTTACTTGTGTTATCTTTGACTAATAGTTAAATGTGTTTGATGATCAGAAACATTTTGTGTGACAAACATGCAAAAGAATAAGAAATCAGGAAGGGGGCAAATAGTTTTTCACACCACTGTATATCTGACTAGCCAGATTTTGTCACAGCATCATACAAAACTGACTGGACAAAATTTTATGAAAGTATTAAATTCATAATGTGTCTAAACAAGAATAAAACTGTTTAATTTAAAATGTAATGCTTACATTTATTTGTAAATGCTATTCCAGTACAAAATCCTATACTTTAACAAAACTAGATAGATAGATAGATAGATAGAACTAAAAACAGGAAACTTATTTCCACTCACTTGAATGCATTTGAAAATGTGACATGGCCTCATAAAAACAAAACATACATAAAGACTTTTGATAGTAGTGTTTGTAATTTATCACATGTGTTTATTGATGCCCTGAAATATGGCTGTGTGTATTGTTTTGTGTAAATATGAAGAAGAACATGGTTTTGAATGCTGTGTTTCATTGTGCAATAGATTTGTAGAGTTTGGAAAAAATACTTTACTCTTCATGTTAAAAAAACAAGGGCACATTTTTATGCTAGTTTAAACTAGCTGTTTAAACATTTTGAGAAAACTGCAATAATATACACTATAGATCTAACAGTGTCAGTGACCATACTGAGACTGTACACTGTTTCAGTTTTTTGTACTGAGGTTTTTTATACAGGGATGTTGTTGTTCTGTCTCACTGTGGGGTCCCGAGCGCAGTAATACACAGCTGTGTCTTCAGTCTGCATGTTCTGTCCTGTTAATGTTACTGTGCTGCTGGACGTGTCTCTGGAAACCTGAAACCTGCCTTTCAGTTTCTCACTGTAGGCAGTGCTACCGCTACCACATATCTGTCTGATCCACTCCAGAGTTTTTCCTGCAGGTTGTCGTATCCAGTTTGTACAGTAGCTGCTATCAGTTAATGAATATCCAGACAGTTTACAGGTCAGAGTCAGTGACTGACCAGGGGTTACTACTGAGGATGCAGGCTGGGTCAGCTCAACACAGTGAACACCTGTTAGAGAAAATATTGTAATGTTGTTACTGCAAAAAGTTACAAAAACTGTATTTTATATATAATTAAATGTAAAACACTTACAGTGTACGGCTGCCAGCAGCAGCAGCAGTAGGGATGTAGAGATCATGGTGTGTGTTAAAGCAAAATAAGTAAAAGCTCTTGGGTTTCATTGCTTAAATATATAACAGGAAACAACATTTGCATCAAGACACCCCTTATTTAAGGAAAAATTTGATGATTTCTGTATTTCTGTTTGAGTTTATATAATTAAAAAATTAGGAAGTGCATGTTGGTTTGTGATCTGGTTTATCTTACACCTTCAGGCCCTTTACACCTTTTGTTTTTTTATTCTGCTTATGCAACTACAATTTGCCAATCATTTGGCAATTTATAAATTAGGAAATAAACATCATAACATCATATACACATACATCACCAGTTTAAATAGTATTTTTTATATGTATTTAATAATAATTTATTAATATTTATTCATAAAAAGCTTTCAGCAGACATTTATCCTATAAAGTAAATAATGTTATTACTTTTCATCTCCTTCGGTCCTCTGTGGAAATGTAACTTTAAGTAATGGTTTTATTATTACATCAGTTTCTCACAAAGACACAATATATAATATGTACAATGGACACCTGCTGTATACTCAAATTGATTATTTTCTTAAATAAAATCCTGTCCTCTAGTCTGAGCTGCCAGAGATTTGGCATTTTATTAAATAAATTAAGTAGCATCATACAACTTGTCTGTTTCTCTCTCTCTCTCTTCTCCATCCAAAATACCTGTGTCAGAAAACAGGAAGTCTCATTCACTTTTATTTTCTAACTGGTTTATGGTCTGTGTTCAATATTCAACAATTAAAAGTCTTCACCAGAGAACAATGATCATGTAAATGTTTTTTTTTCATTGGTCCTTTATTTGAATTTGAATGTAAAAGAAAATAAACACCTACAATACAGTAATTTTTAAGTGAGAAAGATTTTAGGAGAAACAAAATACAAGATACCCCAGTGGTAATATATAACCCCAATTACATGGGTGTAAAATTCAGTATGCTGTCAGTCCCGGTCCAAAACCCAGATAAAATGTGAAGGTTAGTGTCAGGAAGGACATTTTGCATAAAACCTGTGGAACATCAAATGCGAAGATCAGTTGGTTTTGCTGCGGCAAGCCCTAACATGAACAGATAGAAGTAGAAAAGAAAAAAAAACGTATTATTTCATTGCTTTGTCTCTCACATTTCCTTGATTTCTTGTATTTTAGCTTTTTAAAAATTCAGGTTAAACTTTATGGTTGTGTGTGTGTGTGTGTGTGTGTGTGTGTGTGTGTCTGTGTGTGTGTGTGTGTGTGTGTGTGTGATTATTTATCCCACATTTTTATGTCACTTATAATGCCATTTAGACTTGGTGATACAGTGATTTAGTAATTCGACTGCAACAAGACCAAATTAGATTCTCTCCAATTAAAATTTTAATCCAGCAGAGGTTTCAGATCATTATGCTGATGACAGAGGAATTGAGGAGAGTATAATGCATATGTTTTTTCTGCTATTTTACATTGTAATTTGATTCATGCAGTATCTGCTGTAAAGATAGGTCATACATTGTGTAAATAGTAAAAAAAAAAGTATTTAACATGAATGAATAAATAACTAAAATTCAGATTTGTTTGTTATAGTCAGTGATTTTTAGCAGTTTATTTGTTCAACTCTGTTGCCCCCTGAGTTGTTTCAATTATCTGACCTTAAATTATGACAACATACAGTACTGTGTGTTAAAGGCAACACACTGCTGTACACGAATTGTAATATTTCTACTGATGATAAACTTTTTTTTAAATTAATTATTAAATACAATGAAGGGGTTGACAATTGTTTTAAAATGTATGTTTATAGAATGCCTTTTTGTTAACAGTTAACCTATAAAAATAAATATATTAACACATTCATATTCAAGTTAAGCTGTGAAATCATTATTAGTTTGATTATGAGGGTGTTTGAACCTCATAAGGTTTTTGTAAGGGGAATCCACTGTTCTGTGTCACTGTGTGTATCTTGCGCAGTAATACACAGCTGTGTCTTCAGTTTGCAGATTCTGTCCTCGAATTGTTACTGTGTTCGTACAGTAGCAGTGTCTCTGGAGATGCTGAACTTATTTTTTAGTTTGTCACTGTAAGCTGTACTCCCACTATAATAAATGGTGTTGATCCATTCTAAAGCTTTTCCTGCAGGATGTCGAATCCAAGCTGTTCCATAGTGGCTGCTGCTATCAGTGATAGAAGCTCCAGACACTTTACAGGTGATGGTTAAAGTCTCTCCTGGTTTTATAACTACTGAGTCTGGCTGGATGAGCTCAGTAGCACAGAACACATCTGTGAAAAGAGTAAAAGAAAAGTTTTACATGTTGAGATGTTAAAGGATCAGATGAAGTATTAAAACTTAAACCCAAACACTCACAGGTGGTGAAAGCCAACAGCAGCAGTGGAGCTGAAGCGAACATGTTTGTGCTGAAGGTCTAATGAAAACCGCTTCATCTCTAGATAAACACGGTAATAATATTACAGGAGGAGATGGAGATTTGCATAAATAGTACAGAAAAGTATTCTGTGAATCACAGTCATGTGACATTTATCTATTTAATGTGAGAAATTAATGTAATTATTAATATTATTAATACTTTATGTTAAATAATTAAATAAGAATTTAATGTAAACTTTAGAATATGAATGTAAATGTGAATATAAAAAATATGATCTTAAACAGCTTTAATGAGCTTTAAACAGGGTATGGTGGGAAATTTAGAAGACAGGAGAAATAAATAAAACTTTAAAAAAAGTTATTTTACTTTACTTTATTTTCATTATTCTAAAGATAGTTCTTAATTATCAAGTAACATCTTTTTATATAATGAATAACTGTTTTTATTTTTAACTTAAACTGTCGTTTTATTTTTGTACTCAACATATGAAAATAGACATGTTTAGGGTTCCTTTGATGTTTGAATATGCACTGGTTATATAAATGTTAATAATATTAAGTTTGTGTTTGAGTTAAGTTGTGTGAACTGAAATGATTACTTTGTTATTGATGTTGTTATTTAGAGGAAACATCTGATCCTTATTCTGAGAGGCAAAGTTAATAACTTCTTGTTTCAGAGTTTGTTTGTTTTTTAAAGCAAGTTTTATGAGTTTCCCATTAGACGTGAGCTACTGCCCTCTACAGGTGCAGCAACATTTTCCCATCAACAGATGTGTATTTTGTACTTAGCTGAGCGTGTGGAGTTTCAATTGCTGATACCAACATCCACTTTACACAACTCAGATTCAACAACCCTAATGAATAACTGTATATGTACCCCAGGACATACAATAATAAAATCACATTAGAGATGAAACATAATATTGATGTCTTTTTTTTTCATTTTATTATTTTTGCATCACAGAGGGGTGGGTGGCCTGCAAGTTCATTTATATCAGGTGTCCCTGCAGACAAGTATGGAAGGGAGTTGTAAATAAACATGGATCTTTTTGTAGACTGACACACAGAGTTTCTTATTGTAGGATACATAAGGGGATGATTTGCATAAGGTACATCAACTATCATGTAACCTTAAACACTCACTGACATCTCCTAAAATTAAAATTTCAGATGCATTTCTGTGGTTAAGATATAAAGAGCACCTTATTCTCAAAGACTGTTCATTAAATACTTTGGGAAGTTAAGAAATAAAATATAAACAAATGTGTTTAATGTATATTATTTGTTATGCAATTAATTATTTGACCAAATTACTGATTGTGAATTCTCAGTAACAAAACTGTTCAATCGTCATTTCAGTGGATGACAGTCAAGTTTGAGTAATATTATTAGAATATAAGTTTATTAGTGTCAGGGCTCGATTCCTGTGTCTGTGTGCATGGAGTTTGTACGTATGTTCTTCCTGTGCTTGCTGGGTTTCCTTTAGGTACTCTGGTTTCCTCCCACATTCCAAAGACATATGTTAGGTTAATTGATGTTCCCTAATTGCTCGTAGTGTGTGAGTGTGTGTGTGTTCCCGGCAATGAATTATCACCCTGTCCAGGGTGTACCCTCCCTCGTGCCCTAAGCCTCCAGGCTCCCTGCGACCCTAAATAAAGGATAAAGTGGTATAGACAATAACTGAGTGAGTGAGTTTATTACTGTAGTTGTAATGTAAGAGAATGTTTATTGCACAACACACCATATTTTTGTAAGGGGAATCCACTGTTCTGTGTCACTGTGTGTGTATTGCACAGTAATATACAGTTGTGTCTTTAGTTTGCAGATTCTGTCCTTAAATTATGTTAGTAGCAACTTATTTTTTAGTTTGTCGTCAATGTAGGCTGTACTCCCACGGCTCTTGATAAATAGTTGTCAGATCCAAGCTGTATAGTTGCTTATTACTGAATAAGAAAACTTGCAGGGTATGGAGAGACTGACAGCAGGCTGATTCAGGCATATGCACACACACATACGCGGCATTATCCGCTCTTCAAGAACTCTCAATGAGACTTTGTGCCAGAACTTCAAAGTCCAGCAACGAAGAAAGAAACCCTCCAGAGCGCAGCCATCGGTAACCAGGCAACCAACGCCTCACCGAAGGGCTTTCCTGAAAGACGTCATCTCTACCACAGCGCACCAACCAAACAGCAACGCCGTCATTTCCTTCGCTGAAGGCGAACCAACGGATGAGAACGAAACGTGACTTTCGTTGATCTAGTAAACAGTACTAGAATAACATTTCATTTTCACCTTCCAAACTGTTTGTATGTGTGTCTGTTTGTATGTGTGTGTGTGTGTGTGTGTGTGTGTGTGTGTGTGTGTGTGCGAAAGAAATGTCATCTTGGTCATGCATTTTAAAGTCTAAACATTTGCCCAGATCGCGTTACCTTGCTCATAATTGCTAAATACTAGATTTTGTGTTATCCTCGTTGGCCACGTAATAACCAGAACTGGTAAGATACACTAAATTGTGCTAAACTCTGGACGGGGAGTTGATAAAGTGTACATTATAGATTTTGTTTCAGTTAATCAAATTGACCCGAATCGTTAAAGATTCGATACAACTCTGACCCAGAGCTAAACATTACATATTAATGGTGAAGGATGCGTTAGGCATTGGGTCCACAATGAATATGAAAAAAAGATACCACTGATTATCAATGCGGGAATGAATGGCGCATTGTCCAAGTGCAAGTTGATCTTAGGGCTAAACTATTTGCTTTGGGTGAAAGCGGGCAGCAGCTTCCCATTCAAAACAATCGGCGGTCAAATGACACTGGCGCGGCACTTCTAGTGTTAAAATGTCTTCATTTATTGGTGGACAATGCGACCGTCAATTGTTATGTTTTTTTATGTAAACCCTACATATAATGGTGGAGAATGCCGGCAGTCCTTCATTGTCATTATTACGTTACAAACCCTACATATGATACATATCGATTTATATCAAGATTTGCTTGTCTATCAAGTCAAAATTTATTTAACAATTTTCCTTATCTTGAGAAATACTCACCAACCCGGCTACTCGCAATGTGAGGTTACACTGTAATACATAATATATAATGTGCATATTTTAGGCACATATAATTTGTCAATACTCTTGATGAAGATCCAATCACATTTTATGACACATTAAAGCAGTAAAACATGAAATTCCAAAAGGTTCACATACTTTTTCTTGCCACTGCATACCTTTCAGTCCTATCTGAGTTTGTGTTTTACCAATTATGAAGCTTTTAACAAATTTAAAGACATGTGTTAATGGATATGTCTATGCACATTCAGGTTTTAGGGTCATTTAAACACATACAACAAATTGACAATCACTTCTTTCTATAATTTATAATACCTGATAGATAACAACATTTTTTTGGGGATAATATTAATTAACACTAGGCACGAATTAGTGAGACCCACACAAGACTGTTAGGATGTTATAATGTTATGTATATACAGTTAAACTGCTTCCACATCTTCCACAGTGGATTTAGAAAAGTGTGCAGTTCAACTTTATTGTTGCTATTGAAACTGGGTTAAATATTTAACAGCATAACCCAACTAAGAAAAAAAAAGAAAATTCTCAGTTAAATGAGTTATTCTCATTTTAGTATAAGTATAGTCTCCTCTCTAGAGGTTTTGATTTTCTAATTTCATATTGATAAGATCCAAAGTCAGGTGTTCACATCCTTCTTAGTTATTACTAATAATCACCTTTCACTGATAAGCTGCATGAATCTCCAGTCTGCACTGAGCAAAATCTAACTGGTGAGTTCACCACTCCATCCCCACATCACCCACCTTCACTGTATTTACATCTAAATTAAATTAAAACATCAATTTTAAATAGCATTTTATGCACATACTGTATTATTGCTCTCTGTGTAATTAGGAGCCACTAAAGGAGTTATAGCCTATAAGAAACATTCAGATTTTCAAAACAAACATAATCAATTAAATTCTATGGGGGATGTAGGGTATTTAATGAAAAAGTTGGGTTATTTATATTTTATACTATTTTTATTAATTTATTTTTTTAACACAGGTGCTACTGTACATGGGTGGCTCTATAGATGATTGTAAAATATTTTTTTATATTTGGTGTCATTTTACATATGCAATAGGCTATATCCTTGAGTGCAATTGTTTTTCATTTTACATTTTGTGTTTTTTTTTTTTTTTATAATTATTGAAAAGATTACATTAGATTAGATCAACTAAAGAAAGACCAACAAATATCAACCATAGTCTCATTGCAGTTAAACTATTGGTTTACAATTCACACTATAAACTACTGAGAGGAAGGAAAATAAATAAAAATAAACAGAATAAATAAGTTGAAGCTCTTGTTGTTTTAGATTTGGGTAAGTAAGTGCTGCATTTTGTATGTACAATGTATGAAGTGTTTTTTACAGGAATGCTGTTGATTTGTCTCACTGCGTCCTGGATGAGCACAGTAACACACAGCTGAAGCTGCTTAATGAATATCAAGACACTTTACAGGTCGGGGCCAGGGACTGACCAGGGGTTAGTTAATTTAATGTTTGAAATGCAAACAACTATAATCAACCAAAACTCTGATATATGTTAAATGTAAAACACTTACAGCCAGCAGCAGTAAGGAATTAGAAATCTTGCTGTGTGTGTATACTGCACAGCCAAATAAGTAAATGTTCTTGGTTTTCATTACTTTAATATATAATAAGAAAATAAATTTAAATAGAGACAATATCCAAGGGTAATTCTTCCCAATGTTCTATAAGAGAAAACCTTCTCATCTATCAAACATTGGTATCTTATACTGTATATGTTGCCATGTGGATCATCTGAAATAATGTAGAAAGAAAATAAGCTTTTCTGGATTTATTATTATTATTTTTTTTTGGTTTGGCTTAAACGAACATTTGCACACAACTTTCACAACTTTACTAAAAGACCCATAAACCAAAAGCCCCTCAATCAGCTGCCATTTAGTGTAGAAAGAGGAAACTGTGTCCAGGCTGAAAAGATACAAGATTCAAAGAACTTTATTAATCCCAGAAGGAAATTGTTTATTCTTGGTTACAGTTGCTCACAGTAGATATCAAGTAGAAAGAAAAAGTAATAAATAACTACAAAAAACAATTCAAATAAAATAGAATAAAAAAGTCCTAAAACAGTAAGTGCCATATTCCACACTAAACCTTAGAACACCTCAAATGAATACAGTAAGTAAAAGAGTAAGTACCATGTTGGATATTGCATAGAGTTCTAGAACAGTAAGTACCATATTGCACTATAAACTTTTGAATACCTTAAATGAATACAGTAAATATGACATTATGACATTTTTTGCACACTATATATGACCCAAGAGCATTTGTAAATATTGCACAGTAATCTAATATACAGTATGTATGTAATATTGTACTGTATTATACTGTATGTAATATTGTACTGTATTATTATACTGTATGTAATATTGTATTACATGTTTTATTGAGATGTACTATTGCAATTATTATATTATTTATACAAATAAGTATTGTCCTATTGTGTTACAAATATTGCTCTATTGTTTTACTGTTACTGTCAGCGTAAGGATTTCTTGAATTTTGGTAGACCCCCTTTTATCTACTCAGTGCTCAGCCTGTATTCTGCTTGTCCCGCTTGGAGTCCAGGGAACCACTCAATGAAACACACAAGTCAGTGCTCAGTGAGATGTTCAAAGTTTATTGTGGGAGACAGGAGTATATATATGCACACACACACAAAGAACCAAAAAGGAGGGTGCAGGAGCATTTACATCTGGTCTGGAATGTTTATAAAAGATAACGTGAAGAAGAACAGAAACTTCGGAGTAGTTCTGCATCTACGAGGCTTCAGCAGTTTTACGACCCTTAACATAAAGTCTATTATCTTTTTTTTTTTTTTTTTGTCTTTCGGCTATTCCCTTTTCTCCACCCATTCCAAGCTGCCTGTACCCTCTTCACCTCTTTTGAACACTCTCCGTTGCTCTGGACCGTTGACCCTAAGTACTTAAAATACTGCACCTTCTCTACCTCTGCTCCCTGTAGCCTCACCATCCCTCTTGGGCCCCTCTCATTCACATACATGTACAGAGAATACCTCCACCTCTCCAAATTTTCCTCCACTTGTTTCCTGCTCTCGCTATGAAGCAAAATGTCATCTGCAAACATCATAGTCCATAGAGACTCCTGTCTTACCTCATCTGTCATCCTGTCCATCACCAGAGCAAAAAAAAGGGGCTAAGAGCCGATCCTTGATGCAGACCCACCTCCACCTTGAACTCTTCGGTCACACCTACAGCACATCTCACCATGGTCTTACAGCTCTCATGCATGTCCTGCACCACTATAACATACTTCTCTGCCACTCCAGACTTCCTCATACAACACCACAGCTCCTCTCTCGGCACACTGTCGTACGCTTTCTCTAAATCTACAAAGACACAATGTGAGATCTGCTTCCCATGGATTCTGTGGATATACCAGACAGTGTATTCTTGTGTGGAGCAAGCTCAAAACCCATTTTCTTCCTTTAGGACAGATTATCATAGATTTTTCAAAAAGGATGGAAATGGCAGTGAAGAGTGTATACACTATATTGTCAAAGGTTTCACTAACCCATCCAAATCATTGAATTCAGGTATTACAATTACTTATATGTTTACAGGTGTAAAAAAAAAATCAAGTACATAGGCATTCAGACTGCTTCTACAAACATTTGTGGAAGAATGGGTTTCTCTCAGGATCTCAGTGAATTCCAGCATGGTACCGTGATAGGATGCCACCTGTGCAATAAGTTCATTTATGAAATTTACTTGCTACTAAATATTCCACAGTCAACTGTTAGTGGTATTATAACAAAGCGGAAGTGAACCTTCATGTGCCTTCAAATTAGCTCAAGACCAGTGCATAGAGAGCTTCATGGAAGGGCCAAACAGCTGCATCCAAGCCTTACATCACCAAGTGCAATACATTGCAGTGGGGACAAGTTCACCAGAGTGACAAATCACGCTTCTCTTTCTAGTAGTCCAATAAATGAGTCTTGGTTTGGTGTTTGCCAGGAGAACATATCAAAATGTTTTCAATGCTCCTGCACTACAGTCAGAACAAGGCTTTGAAATGGTTGAGCATTACTTGTGGATGGGGTAGAGGGGAAAAAAATCTATATCTATAATAGACAGTGTTGAAATTTCACACTTATTCAGTCACAAAACACATTTTTTTTTCTTTTGTTTTAAACCTCAACGTGCTGGGTAGATTAAGAGAGTGGATAGATCAAGAGCGCCCCTCACAGGTCTTATAGCTTATAGAAAATCATAATGTTCATACATTTCTAACATGGGTGCAGGCCAGTGGATAGGGAAACTGACTATCTAGACTAGGTAATTAGGTATTAGATTGATAAAGTTTAAGCCAGAATCAGATTTTTGTTTGTTGTTTGTTTTTGGGCCTCTTATTAAAAAAATAAAACAAATACAGAAATGTATTAAAAACTCTGTAGAACGCGAATTGTTTACTTCACTATCTGGGCTTTGCAAAATCATTTCATGTAAGCATTTCATTTAAATGTATATAAAATATATACAATGTATTATATATACAAACTGTTTGCTCTTTCGCAGTGAATTTATCCTTTTTTTATATGGGCTAAGATTTGCAAACTGCTTCAAAGTTTCATGCATACTGTATAGTCAGTGTAACCAATGCAGAGGCAATACATTACAGCTATCTAAAACTTTGTGTAAATGTTGCACATTTACTCAAAGTTTTAGATAGCTGTAATGAATTTGTTGATTAGAGGTCCTCATCAAGATGAATTTGTTGATTAGAGGTCCTCATCAAGGGTTTTGTTCCCAATGATACAACAAAATTATAAAGCACTGTTGCTCTGCTTTAGCTGATGTAAATAGCTCTCTATACTGGGTGTTTTTGTACAGGGATGTTATTGTTCTGTCTCACTGTGGGTTCCCGAGCGCAGTAATACACAGCTGTGTCTTCAGTCTGCATGTTCTGTCCTGTTAATGTTACTGTGCTGCTGGACGTGTCTCTGGAAACCTGAAACCTGCTTTTCAGTTTCTCACTGTAGTAAGTGCTACCATCATAACATATACGTCCGATCCACTCCAGAGCTTTTCCTGCAGGTTGTCGTATCCAGTGTGTACAGTAGGTACTCGTTAGTGAATATCCAGACACTTTACAGGTCAGAGTCAGTGACTGACCAGGGGTTACTACTGAGGATGCAGGCTGGGTCAGCTCAACACAGTAAACACCTGTTAAAGAAGAAAAAAAAAAGTTATTGTAATGCTGTAAAGATTTTTTAGGTTTTTAAAGGTAAAACACTTACAGTGTACGGCTGCCAGCAGCAGCAGCAGTGGGGATGTAGAGATCATTGTGTGTGTGTTGAAGCAGAATAAGCAAAAGCCCTGTCTTTCCTGCTTAAATAGATATAACACTAAAGGACATTTGCATAAGGACATTCCTTATCTAAGGAGGAATTTGAAGTATTTCTCTACAGTAGGCAAACTCTCTATTAATTTCAGTTCAATGTATTATTTTTCCCTCATTTTATACACAAACAATAGAACTATGCACACAATTTTAAAAGCTTAAAACCATGTATTACCAACATTAATCCAAACTTAACATAAGCTTCACTTAAATGTCAGAGTATGAACTATGCCTCAAGTGACTTATACAGTTGGTAGGGAAAAAGAATAGAGCAGCTTATAGTTAAGGATAGGTAAATAACAACTAGAGACATTTTACAGTACTCTATACAGTAATTACAGTATATCATAATGTTGTGGTTTCTATAGATATCTACAGAGCTCACAGACATGTACTATACAGTGTAATGTTTTGTCTTATATTTGTTAAATGTGTAAAGTATGCATATATACATACTTTACACATTTACACACCTATACAGTATGTGTTTAAAGAAAATACTAGATGAACAAAGTTATCTGCCAGAAATGTATGCTTTAATCTAGAAAATGCCTCAATGAACCTAAATAGTTGTTCTTATACTGTATATTAAGAAATTGTAGTTAGTTACATCTTTATGTTGTTTCTAGAATTGTAAAAAAATTTAGACAATGTCTTGAGATGTGTTTAAATGTTAAATGTCAGTTTTTTTTTTGGTTTTGCAAAAAAAACAATGTGAATGTAGATTGAATCCTGCTTTTTGTGTTTACTGATTTAAAAAAAAGTGGGAAGATTTCAGGAAATGTGGTTTATTAATTTCCTAATAAAGCTATGGTACTGGATGACCCTCATCCCCACAATCAAGCTCTCTGATTAGGTGTGTAACAATCTTTGTGTGAGCAAGAGATACATTTTTATCGGTCTATGTAGATAAAATAAAGGTTTTGTTTGTACATTGGTCAGAAATCTTCAGTGTTATCTTTCAATGTTATCTTTACGTTTCATACATTGGAGGACCAGAAACCAAAAAAGTCTCTAACCAGTCTCAAAAAAGTTTCTGTCTGTATGTCTGCAGCTACATGCAACACTCAACAGAGTTTCAATTATGCGCTTTTGCCTTGATGGCGGGCGTGGCTATCACGTCACTCCCTCATTTGGAGTTTTTTGGAGGCAATCAATATAATACAGAAGTTTATCATGTACACACAGTGTATGCTGGAGACACAGAAACAACTGCAATGCACCTTACAAAGTTCCACAATCTGCACCAAACACAAACAAAAGCGCGACACAGCATGAACACTGGTTTAAAGAGGTTAAATACACTGGTGGCTGGTGCAATTTTTTGGGGGGGCGACACAAACAAAATTATAATAAAACTTTTAATAATCGCCTGTAAATAGCCAAAAGGAGGGCTGGAAAAGCACTGAATGTAAGCTCGGCCGCGATCACTTGACTGCTGCTTAATTAGAAGATCAGGTCGATCTGGTCCAAGCTTTTTACCTTTTTTTCTTTCTTCGGCCAATCGTATTTTAGCAAAGAAATTACAGATTTTCTCTCATATTTAGCTGGCTTCCACCTCAATCACTATCCAATACATTAATTATCAATCTTTCGCTCCTACTGTACATAGACACTCGTTTGTCCAGCGCCCAACGTACACGAACACAAATGAACGTAAAACAGATTTTTTTTATTGTAAATAAATTATATTAAGAAATACAGCGGAATATTGTAACTAAATGATTTTATTTAATGTTAAAATAAATAATTATTATGTTAAATAATTACATGGTAAAGTAGCATTTTTTTCTGTCTAACTTTAAGGAGACGGGGCACCAGCGCCCCTTATTGACCAACCGCCACTGTGCGATACCTTACTTCTTTCAATAATTTTCTGATGAAGTCCCAAAATGTTTTATTCCCTTTTATTTTCATTAGAAGAACAAATCACAGTTATGGTAGAAGTAATACCATATCAAAATGTGAACATTAATATGCTGTAAAACTGTGCTGCTAATTGCTGCTATTATTACTGTAGTAGCAAATGTAAAGGGCATTTTATGTTATGTGTTTGTACTTTGGGCATTCAAGGTTTATTTATATAAAATCCCTATCTTTTCACTATAATATTGCAAGGTAATAGTCTGGTTAAGCTGACTGGTAGCTTGCAGTACAGCGCTCTTTCTAGTTTAACTGGTGCGTATAATTGATAAACAAGAAAATGATCACCAGGTCTGTTAGTCATGGTTAGGTTACAACTCTGGACTAATGCAAGGCGGAAAGCCATGGCATCGGATTGACATTGACTAATGTTTAAATATTTTATTTAATAATGTGAATAAGCTGGTTTTATGTGGTCATAATAATAGCCTATAAGTATTCGAATTTATGTTTGTACATGTATGAGAGGAAATCTTGGAGATGAGTTTGAATAAGCCTGATAGCACTGATAAAATTAATAATACAGTAGCATTGTTATCTATAATTTACACGTTAATGGTGAATTTCCCATAAAGTGTGAGTGTGAGGTGTGACTGTGTAGAAACAAATAGTTTACATGGCTCACATGTCATGTAAGAGCATCCCATCACAAAGTTTTGCTTAATGACCCCAGGGAGTATCAGGGCCAGCGGCTAAAGTTTTTGTACATACTTTTTATCTGTTTGTGTCACTGTGTATCCGGGCACAGTAATACACAGCTGTGTCTTCTACAGTCAGGCCAGACAACTTAAGATATGACATTGCTTTACTGTTATCCTTTGTTATTTCAACTCGTCCTTCGAGGCTTTTGCTGTAGTATGTATTTTCATTATCTGTCCTGATGAACCCAATCCACTGTAAGGGTTTTCCATGAGGTTGTCGTATCCAGCTCATACTATAATCTCCAAAATTATACCCTACAGCCTTACAAGAGAGGCTGAGAGTTCCACCAGGATTACTCAGTACTGCATGACTTGGAATAGACTCCAAACTCTGGCCTTTCACAGCTAATGGAGAGAGGATGTAAAGAAATTAAAACATCAGTATTAAAACAGTACAATTCATTTAGATATACTGGTAAAAGGAACTCACTGGAGACTGATTAGTAGCAAGAGCAAGGAGGGTGGGATCTTCATGGTGAGTGTTGAAGAGACTCGACTGCTCCACTCAGCTCTGCTGCACATAAATACTACATATACAGGTATTTGCATCATGACATCATACTTATGGAGAAATCATACTCATGGTGAAAAAAGTCATTATAAAGGCATTATAACATACAGAAAAGTACATAATAGTTTAAAATGTTACTAATAACAAATTCCATGACATTAGGGAAGACAATGTTGTAATAGCTGATGGCATCTAATAAGACTTTACTCTGAAAAGCAGAAATAATATAATGATATAAAGATTTTTTGAAAGTCTTTTCTAGTACAGCATTTATTTAAACATTTCATTTATTAAAACTGTGAAATTCAGTATAAAAAAGTATAAATAAAACTGAGAGCTAAAATAAATGCATGTTGTTTGTATACAGTATATCCCACTGAGGTGTAGCTTCCTGTTTGTGTTTCAGGAGTTTTAGGGGTTAGTGTGTGTGTTATACACAGTTACTGTATATCTGTATAGCACTTCACAAACATTAAATAAAATGTGTATAAATGGTATGATGAGGTTTTCTATTATTTGTTTATTAGTTAATGAATCTCTATTTACAGTCAAAGATAAAGGTGTAAGAAAGTTTTTAGAAAGTCTTCAGAGTGGGAGGCTTTGCGTTTCTCACTAACATAAGCTGCAACTTAATAAAAAAGAAAGTGAGAGCGGCAGGTAAAGGATGTTGGTTCTCCTATAATGTAAGTGATTATTAGAAGTAGCTTGTTTTGTTGTTTTATTTAAATGCTTGTAAATATAAAGTATAAAATAATAATAATAAAACCTAAAACAGAACAATAAATGCCCAGCAGAGTAAAATCCCTTGCATGCTTATAAATAAATAAATAAGAGACCAGAGCCTATACATGGGTAAGATGGAAGTTTAAGGAAGGATTCAGGTTGTTTGTGCACTTTGGAAACTATATATATTTGACTTTTTTCTTACCTATGCCACTTCTTTTCTTCAATTCTTTCTGCTTTCTTCGCCATTTCACTATTTTTAAAATATTTTTTTTCTTTTTTTCCAGCCCAGGAAAAGCTCTAACCCCTGCTCTCACTGTGAGACACTACTGCTCTCTGCTGGCCGTCATCAGTGTAGCGCCTCCGAATAAAAAGACATAATCAAGCTTAGAGCGCTAAGAGGAACTTGGCAACGCTTTGTTTGATGGCCTCTCCACAAATTGTACTGTTTAATAACAAAACAAAAGAAACAGTTAGTGATTTAATGTAGCTTTCTGTAAGAGGATGTTTATATACACTTACCTAAAGGATTATTAGGAACACCATACTAATACGGTGTTTGACCCCCTTTCACCTTCAGAACTGCCTTAATTCTACGTGGCATTGATTTACCAAAGTGCTGAAAGCATTCATTAGAAATGTTGGAATGTTGGAATCATCTTGCAGTTGCAGAGATTTGTGGAAAGCACATCCAGGGCACGAAGCTCCCGTTCCACCACATCCCAAAGATGCTCTATTGGGTTGAGATCTGGTGACTGTGGGGGCCGTTTTAGTACAGTGAACTCATTGTCATGTTCAAGAAACCAATTTGAAATGATTCGAGCTTTGTGACATGGTGCATTATAATGCTGGAAGTAGCCACCAGAGGATGGGTACATGGTGGTCATAAAGGGATGTATATGATATATATATATGCTGTTGTAATACATAATTGAATTTGATAATGCACTCACAGGAAGCTTTTCAGGTTTTCACTGTCGTAAGTTTTACTGCGAACACAAATACATTTTCACTCCAGAGCTTTTCCTGCAGGTTTGCATACCCAGTGGGTATTGTACTATAGCTATCAGGTGATGAATATTTGTGACTGACCGTAGGTTAATACTGAGTCAGGACAGCTGAATTTCTGTTAGCAAAAATATTGTAATGTTGTAAAACCTAAAAATTACAAAACCTGTATTTTATATATAATTAAATGTAAAACACTAACAATGTAGAGCTGCTAGAAGCGTCAGCATAGAAATTACTTTGTAGCTGTGTGCTGCAGCAAATAAAGCTCTTGGGCTTTATGGCTTAAATGTATAAAAGGGAAGGACATTTGCATCAAAAAGACTACTTATCTGAAAAGAGGAAAATGTACAAATATCTTAAATATTGCTAATTGCAATTGTAAATATTATTTCATTTATTCATTATGCTGCTTATCCTGTACAGGATCACCAGAAGCCTGGTCCCTACAGTATCTCAGGAGACTTTGGGGCACAAGACAGAGTATACCCTAGACAGGGTGCCAATACATTGCAGGACACACACAAGCACGCCATTAAAATTTAGGCTAATCTGCATGATTTTGGACTGTTGGAATAATTTAGAGTACTAATGTGGATGCACATAAATTAATGCAAATGAAGAAAAGTTCAGTTCAGTAAAATATATTCAGCATTGTTAAATATTGTTTAAAATAAAAGTATTAGTAATGACTTTAGGGTCATTATAGACATTTGTTTTTATTAACAACTGTGAGTTTAAAATTAGGGCAAAGTATTATGATCATATTCATTCAAGAAGGTAATACTTTTACTTAAATCATTATTTGTTGCTTTGAGAGAATGTTTAAATATGTCTCAGGGTTTTTGTAAGAGGAATCCACTGTTCTGTGTCACTGTGTGTGTCTTGCGCAGTAATACACAGCTGTGTCTTCAGTTTGCAGATTCTGTCCTTGAATTGTTATTGTGTTAGTAGAAGTGTCCCTGGAGAAGCTGAACTTATTTTTCAGTTTGTCACTGTAAACTGTACTCCCACTATTACTGATATACCCAATCCACTCCAGAGATTTTCCTGCAGGTTGTCGGATCCAAGCTGTATACCAGCTTGCAACTGAATATGAAGTCTTACAGGGGATGGAGAGACTCTGGCCTGGCTGGACTGTCATGGCAGAAGGCTGAGTCAGTTCCTCAGTGTGGACATCTTGAGAAAAACACATGGAAATGTATTTCACAATATGCAGTATGCTGCACATTTATTATTATATTATATTATATTATATTATATTATATTATATTATATTATATTATATTATATTATATTATATTATATTATATTATTATAACACTCACAGGAAGCAGCTGCCAGCAGGAGCAGTAGAGATGTTGAGAACATGGTGTGTCTTATGTGTCGTCTCTGTTCTCCAAAGTTTAACAGAGAACATCGCATAACATAAATTGTGTTATATACAGCCCTGATGCTTCTATTTGCATATATACTAATTATAGGAGGAGTTAGTATTTAAAACATTTAAAAAAAACAGGACATTAATTGATGAATGCAGGAAATGAAGGACGCATGGTTTATAATAGAAAGGAAAACTAATTTCCTTGGCAAAAAAAATAAAATAATAAAATAAATAATAATAATAATAATAATAATAATAATAATTTTAGAAACCCCACCACCACCAACATAACATATTTGGATTAACATTATTTTAATTTTACAGAAAATTGTGGTTTACAGCCTTTAGTGGCGACAATATACTGTAAATAATTGCTTTTCTTAGGTACCTTATACTAGGAATAAAACAATGTGTGTAATGTAATATGAAATCAATTAAGCAGATATAACTAGTGTTACACTCCACTCTCACTCATCTTCTATATCGCTTTATCCTGTATTCAGGCTCGCAGGGACCTGGAACCTATCCCAGGAGGCTTAGGGCACGAGGCAGGGTACACCCTGGACAGAGTGCCAATCCATCGCAGGGCACACACACATACACACACCCATTCACACACTACAGGCAATTTGGGAACGACAGTTAGCCTAGCACATTCCTACATGTCTTTGGACTGTGGGAGGAAAATGGAGTACGCGGAGGAAACCCACCAAGCACGGGGAAAACATACAAAATCCATGCACACAGAGACGGGGATCAAGCCTGAATCAAACCCGGACCCTGGAGGTGCAAGGCGACGGTGCTAACCACTACACCACTGTGCAAATCAATTTGTGTGTGTGTGTGTGTGTTCATTATAGATTTATAATCATATAAGCCTGTGTTCAATTTCTTAGTGTTATATTAATTTGGCAGAAAATGCTTGTGACTATTACGTGTCTATCAGTCAGCATCAACATGTTTGGTGGATGTTGTGTGATAGAGAATGAGCGCTCCTTATAAGCCATAAAGCATAATGAAAACACACTTTTATTTAAGGCTTAATACTGTACATCCAGTACAAATTATAAGTGTGAATAGATTTTACTGTCTGTGAAAAATATAAAATACTTTAAACTTCTGTCTAGAATTGTATGAAATGTATGAAATGTGATGGATATTCATTAAATGTTTCTGTTAAAGTTTTTAACCAGAATGAACATCATACATATGTTTAGTTGTCTGGCCAAAATCTCATATAAATCTTTAATAGACAGTCTGTGACATTTTCGTCTTGTCGTTGTAATCAGATATTTGATGTCAAAATATCTTCAATGTTCTTGCACCACAGTCAGAATCAATCCTTAAAATGCTAGAATTTACTTGCTGTGGTTTAGGAATAAAAACTCTATAGCTTTTAGAAGTATCTATACTACACAATGTCGGAATTTCACCACATGACAGGTTTTTCACAGTCGCAACACCTGTTTATTCATAAATTGTATTTTAAACCTCTGCATGCCTGGTGGACGAAGAGGGTGAATAGAGAAAGAGCACCCCTTACTGTTCCTAGCGCTTAGAGCTACAGGAGGAAAACATAATGTTCATACATTTATAATGCAGATGAAATAGTATACAGTACAAGTTCAAAGGCTGAGGAAACTCTAAATCTGACTTTCTGAACTAGTAGATTCGATTTGATTGATAGAGTTTTTAACAAATTCATTTTTTTCTGTTCTCAACCTCTCAATTTTAAGAAACCATAAACATATTTCCAAAAGTCTGGAAAGGTTAATATGTACTTTGTGTCTGGCCTGGGATTTGTTCCTTATAAATCATTTAATGTAAGGAGTCAGTTTAATCAAAATAGTCAGTTTGTCTGAAGATATTGAAAAATATGCTTAAGTCACTGTAGGTTGCAGAAGATCCGGCAATTTATCATTTTAAATAACTTGTCTATGCATCTCTCTCTCTCTCTCTCTCTCTCTCAAATTAAGAAAACACTGACAGCTAATCCCTCTGTATATAAGACATTTCTGTGTTGGATGTTAGTAAAGCTTCATTAGATATAAAGTGTGTCCATTTGACACATGCTAAAGAAATAAAAATTTATTAAACATTTAAATTCTGTATTTATTTTAGATCTTTGTGCTGAATGAAAAGGATTACAGTAAAGTAAGATGTAATGTATATTCATTTTGTATATTATATTTTAAATGATAAGATATCTGGAGTAAATCTAAAGAAAAAAAATAGTAATCATAAATTGTGCAAATACTGAAAATGTGTCTTAAAATTATTGAGGTATTTGCCTGATAATGAGCGATACTAAATGAATCTCATTAGGATGCAAATTGTGGATTTATTTTTTAACATTTTATTTGCTGAGCTTAACCAACTCTCTCTGCATTAGATTGTTAAAAAAAAAAACAAAAAAAAACATAAATGCATTTTGAGATTTATAAATAAATCATTGAGCCTTGTGATTGTTTTAATATGTGTTTTGTATGTTTAAAAACTGACATAAAGAGAGTATTAAACCTTTATTCCATTGAAAAAAAATGTAAAAGTTTGTCTAAACTGGTTTATTAGTTGTTTTGAGAAAAAAAAAACAATTCAAAAGTGCCTTAAGATTTGTGTAAGGGGAATTCACTGTTCTGTGTCCCATGTGTGTACTTTGCACAGTAATACACAGCTGTGTCTTCAGTTTGCAGATTCTGTCCTTGAATTGTTATTTTGTTAGTACAAGTGTCTCTGGAGATGCTGAACTTATTTTTCAGTTTGTCACTGTAAGATAAACTCTCACCACTGCTGATATACCCAATCCACTCCAGAGCTTTTCCCGCAAGTTGTCAGATCCAAGCTGTGTGCTCACTTGTAATTGAATAAGAAACCTTACAGGGGATGGAGAGACTCTGGCCTGGATGGACTGTCATGGCAGCAGGCTGAGTCAGTTCTTCACTGTGGACATTTGTTGAGAAAAACACTATGATATCTCACACAATAAACAGTTTGCTGTAAATGTGATATTATTGTAGTAAATTAACATATTATATTATATTATATTATATTATATTATATTATATTATATTATATTATATTATATTATATTATATAAATCACTCACAGGAAGCAGCTGCCAGCAGGAGCAGTGGAGATGCAGAGAACATGGTGTGTGCTGTTTGTCTTCTCTGTTCACCAAAATTTATCACCACCATCGCATCACATAAATTGAGTGATATCCAGTCCTGATGCTTGTATTAACATATCTAATAATAATGGGAGGAGTTAGTATTTAAAACATATTTAATGTAGACAGGACATTAATTTCATGGAGTATATGTTGCCTAATAAAAAAAGAAAGGACAAATGTCTTTTACAAATGTTTCTTTAATATTTGAAACCCCACTAACCACAAGATAACATATTTGGATTAACATTTATTTTGTTGTTATATGTCTTCCCTTAATGCTTAAACTATAATTGACAAAAACTTTCAGTTGCCAACAAATAAATCATACAATAGGCATGCGATATAAGGAATCATACATGTGATGTAAAATAAAGTGAATTAAATAAAATTTAAATAAAAAGTTTGTCTGTTATTAATCTGCTAAGTAATTTGTTAATAAATATAATACCCACAATATTTGTAGGCAATTCAACAACATTGACACTGAGACAAAATTAGATTGAACAAGATATTAATTGTGTGTGTGTGTGTGTGTGTAGGTGTAGGTGTGTGTGTGTGTGTGTGATTAATTATGTCTCCTGACATTGTTTTTATAATAATATTGCAGAAGAAGCATGTCACTCTAAAATCCATGTGCTGATCCTTATGGCACTGTCTCAGTCAGCATCAACATGGTGGTTAGATGTTTTGTATTTAAAGAATGAGCACCCCTCATAAGTTATAAAGCATAATAAAAACTTATGTTTTTACACTTAATACTGCTAATCCAGTACAAGTATGAGTAAATCAGACTGTCCATAAAAAATATAAATATTTTGCACTATTGGGCATACTGTACAGTATCTTGGATAAAATGGACTTAAATCAGTTTTAAATTATTCTAGAATCATTAAATATTTCAGAACGTGTATGAGATGTGATGGATTTTCATTAAATCTTTCTGTAAAGGTTTTAACAAGAATGAAGACCATACATATATGTAGTTCAACCCTTTATCTGGGAACCTCTTGTAGTCCAACTAGGTGCTGTTAGTTGGAGGCAGAGGAGGCCAATAGTCACTATAGGACTCCACAATAACCAAGTGACAAATGTATTTATTTTCTGACTTATATTTCTGACTTTATTCTCCGGTTAACATTCCCATGCGCATTCACACACTATGGGCAATTGGAGGATGACAATTAGACTAATTTGCATGTTTTTGGAATGTGGGAAGAAGCCAGAGTAAATCCCCAAGGAGAACATGCAAACTCCATGCACACAAACCCAAGGTGGGAATCAAACCTTGACCCTGGAATTGCAAGGCAACAGTGCTAACCATTAAGCCACCATACCACCCCTTAAACATGTTATATAATAATAATAATAAATCACAGTTATGTGTAATTTCTCTGTCAGCATCAGTTTATTGTTTGTATTTATTTAATTAATTAAATAATATTACTAATATTATTACTAATACATTTTGTGCTAAATAATTAAGTACTTATTTTATATCTACATAAATGCGTAAATAAATAGGGTAATTGTTTCATGTTATAATGGTTGAGTCTATTTTAACAGAAAACCATTGGGGCTCTTGCTCATTTATTCAGTTATCTGATTATTTAACCTCCCGAGGCTTCTTCTGTTATATTGAACTTTCAACTGCATAACACACATGATGTTATGTAATTTCTATCTGTTATCACCCAAATGAGGATGGGTTCCCTGTTGAGTCTGGTTCCTCTCAAGCTTTCTTCCTATTGCCATCTCAGGTAATTTTTCCTTGCCACTGTCGCCGTCACCCGTGACTTGCTCATCAGAGACAATTTCATTATTATCTAAACACATTTTTCACACACATACACACTTCCATAAATTTTCTTTTTTAAATTTGCTTTTCATTTTTGTGAAGCTGCTTTAAGACAATGAGTATTGTTAAAAGCGCTATATAAATAAAATGTAATTGAATTGAATTAAGTCAATGCAATAGAACCATACATAAATACGTCAAGGGCTTTAGGACAAAAATGTCTGAAGAGTTTTACTTGAATAGAAGTGAGTTACTGCCCTCTATAGGGATAAAAAACATTTACACTTTTCTCTTTCAGCATTTGTGTGTTTTGTATTGAGCTGAGTGTGTGGAGTTTCCATTAATGATAGCAACATTTACTTTACCCAGTCCAGATTCAACAACCTTAACTAATTAACTGTATATTCACCTAAATACAACAAATAATTTAATAGTGTCGTCAATGATGAAACATTGTTAATGGCTTTTTTTAATATGTTTTTTGTCCTGCTAGTTTATTTATGACAGGTGTCCCTGTGGACAAGTGTACTGCAGAGAGATGAAAATGAAGAAGAATGTTTTTGTAGACTGACCCACAGAGCTCCTTACTGTAAGAGACATAAATGGAGGATTTGCATAAAGTACATCATTAACAAACATGTGACCTTGAACACTCAAGTTTACTTATTTATTGACTCTAGCACTTTCTGTTTAAAGCTCAATTTTACCCCAAAATTAACCCAAATGCTCTTAAAATGCTGTAAAAGTAAGGACTATATAAAGTAGCTCAAAAGAATATTATTTTTATGTAATTATTTAAGCAAATACATTCTCAGTGACACAAGCTGTTAAATATTCATTATTCACGATTACAGTTTAACCGAGATGGTTATTACTTGTATTAAGAGGATGCTTCTTTTATGTGTCATTAAGTTTTTGTAAGGGGAGTCCACTGTTTTGTGTCACTGTGTGTCTCTTGCGCAGTAATACACAGCTGTGTCTTCAGTTTGCAGATTCTGTCCTCGTATTGTTATTGTGTTCGTAGAAGTGTCTGTCGACATGCTGAACTTATTTTTCAGTTTGTCATTGTAATTACTCTCACCAAGATAGATTTGTCCAATCCACTCCAGAGCTTTTCCTGCAGGTTGTCGGATCCAAGATGTCCAATAGCTTGTAACTGAATATGAAACCTTACAGGTGATGGAGAGACTCTGGCCTGGCTGGACTGTCATGGCAGCAGGCTGAGTCAGTTCCTCACTGTGCACATCTGTAGAGGAAAACACATGGTGGTGTCTCTCACAATGAACAGTGTGCTACACATTTATTGATATTGAAGTAAATAAATGAATTTAATAAACCACTCACAGGAAGCAGCTGCCAGCAGGAGCAGTAGAGATGTAGAGAACATGGTGTGTGTTGATTTTACTGGATTCTCTTACATTCATCACATAGATTATATCCAGTCCTGATGCTTGTATTTGCATGTCTTTTGCAGTGGGAGGACTAACAAGCAGAGTGAAACTTTAGGAATTGTAAAGTAGTCAGATGCAGATAAGTTGTAATGACATAATGCTACTGTTTTAAACCTAAAGAGAAAAAAAATAAATTGCCATTTGAATAAATGCTTAAGAGACTTAAATAAAACTTTTGATTGAATAATTATTACAGTGATTAATATGCTTCAACTGCAACAATTCTTTTAGCTCTAACAGATACAGTACAATGATGAGCTCCTCATTTCTTAAACAACTGCGACAGAAAACAACTAAGGACAATGCTAAAATGACTGGAAGTGGGTCACAAACTGTCCAAATTATTAAAATCTGAAAGAATAGTGCAACCATGAGGGGAAAAAGGTTAGAAAGAAATCATAAATGATTGTGACTGGAGATAACATGTAGCGAAGTTCCATCATTAAAACCTTTATGGGAGGATATCACTGATATGTTTAACAGTAAAAGTAATTCCACCTGAACTGTATGTTAAAATCTTACATGACTGAGTTTAACAACCATATGAATCACCACTGAAAGTCCTTGGATGTGCTGAAGAAGACTGTATGTACTGGTTTGACTCTCCCATGATGGGTACAAGATCTCTGAAAAAAAAAAAAAAAAGTAAAATGTAATCATACTGAAAAAAATTCTTTAGGCAATGCAACTGTTCATGTCTGCTGTAAACAAAGCTAAAGACAACTGAATATTAAAGCTTGCAAAGTTATGCAAACATCTTTCTGTTTTTTTTGTTGTTGTTTTTTTTGGAGGCAACATGAGAAATTAGTCTTTAAAACAACAACTGTTAGCATAACATGCAAACACATTACAAAAAGCTAAAAATATATATTTTTTATAAAGGATGATTTAAGTAAGATTTTAGGGAATTTTTTTTTTGTTTGTTTTGATGAATAATATTCTTGACTTTTATGTTGGAACTTTTAAAGCTACAATTTACCCACCATGCTAAGGGTTTTAAAATCTTTACCTCCAGTAAGATTCTTTTATAATGTGTTTTTAACCCACTTTATTACTTGAGCTCTGCTCCCTCCTACTGTGATTTGTAAGTTATTAGACTGTAAGCTATAACTCTTCACAGGAAGAATATATATATATATATATATATATATATATATATATATATATATATATATATATATATATATATATATATATCAGTCTGTCCATTCATCTTTAAAGTGTCAGCTTTCACTTATAGTCTACTGTACTTTCCTTTTGTTGGAGTCAGCCATTTTCATAATTTTCCTGTATGTTTCTTATGCATTCTCTCCTTACACTGTTAAAAAATCCCATTGATCAACCATGCTAAAAAGTGCATATAGCCACATTCACCTGGAGGAAAACAGTGCAAGATTACTCATATATTAATTATTCTTGTTTAGGAACAGATCAAGGTCCAAGGCCTGCAATAGACAATAATAAAAAATAAATAAAAAAACGGACATGTTTCTTAGCTGCATCAAGAAGATGTTTATTACATGTCTCTGTTTTTGTAGGGGGAATACAATGTTCTGTGTCACTGTGTGTGCTTCTCTTGAACTATAATACACAGCTGCGTTTTCAGTTTGCAGGTTCTGTCCTAAAATTGTTATTGTTTTAGTAGAATTTTTTCTGGAAATGCTGAACCTATTTTTCAGTTTTTCATTGTAAGATGTACTCCCAAAACCATAGATATGTTCAATCCACAATCCAGAGCTTTTCTTGCTGGTTGTCTAATGCTTGTTGTATGCACGCTTGTGACTGACTTTGAAACTTTGCAGGCAATAGGGAAACTCTAGCCTGGCTGGACTGTCATGGCAGTAGGTTGAATCAGTTTCTCGTGGGCATCTGTGGAAGAAAACACATGATGAAATCTCCCACAATATACAGTATGCTGCACATTTATTATCATTGTAGTAAACAAATGAATTTAATAAAGCACTTACAGGAAGCAGCTGCCAGGAGCAATAGAAATGTAGAAAACATGGTGTGTGTTGTTTGTGGATCCTCTCTGCTCAGAGTTTAACAGAGACCGTCACATCATATAAATACAGTTATATCCCACCATGATGCTTATATCTGGTAATGATGGTAGGATTTGCATGCACAGTTTCCATTTACTGTACCTAATTTAAACTTTTTTTTATAGATATATATTAATTTCCTTTAAAGTTTACACACAAAAATCCCAACCAAGAAACTGCAAAAAGTGAATCCCTCCAGTCTGAAAACTTTTCAAATGTCAAGTAACAGCTTCACAAAATACTGTATTTCCAATACAGTTGAACCTCGGATTTTGAGCATAATTCGTTCCGGAACCAAAGCCTGTATTCTAAAACACTCGTAAATCAAAGCACATTTTCCTATAAGAAATAATGTAAATTAAAAGTATTTGTTTCACAACCCCAAAAAATAAATACATAAAAATAATTAACACGAAATATAAATTAAAAATAAAACAAATTAACCTGCACGTTACCTTAAAAAAAGTAAAAATTAAAATCCCGACAGATAAATGTTTCCATTTATGCACACAGGTGCTATGTGTGTGTGTATGTTTTTCTCTCTCCTGCGCTGCTGAGTGTGTGTTATGTGGGTGCGCGAGCGTAATTTGACACTGCGCCGGTTGTGTGTGAGTGAAGCACCCCCTCTCTGTTTCACACACACACACACACACACACAAACACATTAAAGGCGAGAGAGAGAGAGAACCGGCACGGTGTCATATTACGCGCACACACACATAACACACACACACTCAAAAACTGACACACACTAACGATGAGAGTGTGTGCGAACCTGCGCGGTGTTAAATTACGCGCGCACACACATAACACACACACACACACACACACACCCTGCAGCGCAAGAGAAAGAAAAACACACACACACACGGATGTTGATTATACCAGTAAGAGACGAGCACTAAGAGGGTAGATGAATATCCGCAGCGCAAAAGAGAGAAAAACCGTTGGCTCAGTTGTGATGACGTGACGCTCGGTGTTAAAACAAGAAGCGCATGCGTTACACATGATACTAGATGCTCGTAAACCAAGAAAACGCTCGTTTTTAAGTAAAAAATTATTAAAAATCTTTGCTCGTCTTGCGGAACACTCGTTAACTGCGTTACTCGTAATCTGAGGTTCCACTGTATCTTAATGCAAAAGAATATAACATGTGAAGGTGGGCATAAATATACAAATCATTTTAATGTGATCCAAATTGCTGTGCTATCAGAGACTAAAAAAAAAAAAAAAAAAACTTTGATTCACATGACTTTTAGGAAGTTAACACACTACATTTTCTGCAAGTGTATAAACACAAAAAAGTGTGTGTTTGTGTGCGTGTGTGTGTATGAGCAACACATGCGTGCATGTGTGTGTAAGGAAAGGGGTGTAATACTGGCTACAGCTCTGAGAAAGAAGCTATTTCTCCATCTGGTTGTGTATGTCTTGATTGTACTGTATCTTTTGCCTGATAGGGAAGGCACACACATAGTCTGTGACCTAAATTGGTTTAATCCTTGATGATGGCTAAAATAAACTATGTTCAGTTTGTAAAACATGTTTCCCATAATCCCCCTGGCCATTTTTAACTTTCCAGACTCTTCAGGTCTCTGGTGTTCCACAATGTGCCACAGTGGCAGAGAGTGCTTTTCTTTTTTCTTTTGTAAAACTTCACTTCACTATTTTCTGGAACTTTCTCAGAATGGAAAACCTCTGCTGATCTTTTTTCACTAAGTAGAAAGTGGTAATAGTCCGTGTTAGATCATTTGTTAGAGCCACAATTTCTCTCTTTAGCACACATGTTTTTGTACTGACATCTAAGTAGAAGTATCACTGCGGGGACACGTGGAGTAATACACAGCTGTGTTTTCTGTCTGCAGCTTTCACTTTATACAAGGAAGATGATTACCTATAATTCCGCAGCACAAGACAGAGAAAAACTGTTGGCTCAGTAGTTGTGATCACGTGATCTCGTCTTGCGGAACACTCAGAAACTGCGTAACTTGTAATCCGAGGTTCCACTGTATATTTGTTCATTTATTCATAAAACATAAATAAACATAAATAAACATAACTTGGTCTTGTTCTTGTTTTTAATGCTCTGGGGGTTAATTTGAGAACACCATTTTGGAACACCAGACGATACAACAAATGTCACTTTGACTACTATTCAGAGTGAAATCATTGCTTGTTAGAGAATTTGGTTAAACTGAAAATCCTCTACCCTTCCATCAGCAACAGGCTGGTTGAAAGACGTGATGATGGTCTTAAAACTAGACAAAGTCTAATTAAAACTAGACAAAGTCTAATTAACACTAAACAGATCAGTAAATAAGTTTTACTTAAAATGAAAACCCATTTTGACATACTTCAGGGATCTGGAATTACCTAGCAGATAATTTGGCATGTGGACACTTATGTGTATTTTGTCATGATCTGGGTGTGGATTTAGAGGACCTCCTAGATTTAGAGCCTCCTCAGGCTGGGTCTGCAGGCGGATGAACGCTTATACACAGAAGATTAATTCCCAACAAAAGAGAGACATACGCAAGGGCTGCCCAGCCCGCTGTCTGGCGCTTCGAACTTGAACTTGACGAAAAAGCATGTCTGTCTATGACAGACCTTACCCTGAGCCTGCAGACTCTGACTCAGCCCTAAGGAGGAAACATGCAAAGGTGAAGGGTTAGTGACAGGCGACAAACAAACATGACTAACAGTGCACGGACGTGGTTCTATGGGTTCGACTGGCTTAAGTAGAAACACAGGGGAGAGACACAGGTGAACATGATTAGTGATGGGGAGACATACCAACATAGACACACTAGGGGGAGACAAAGCTGCATCTCAGTAGTCCGAAGACCCAGATCTTACTCTCCCGGACTGTGGAGGTGCAGATGTGACAGTACCCCCCCAACCCCCCCCCCCCCCCCTCCCCAGGGCGAGAGCGCCCCCGGCGTCTTACTGGAGGAGGTTGGGATTCTCGGCCTGGCTGGATTGTCTGCCGAGTGGGGCGGCCCGGAGGTCGGGGAGCCGGACGATCCGGCCGTTCCTGGTGGAACGTTGTGATGAGTTCTGGACTCAGGATGTCCTTTGCCGGGACCCAACTCCTCTCCTCCGGACCGTACCCCTCCCACTCTACCAAATATTGGAGTAAGCCTCCTCTCCTCCAAGAATCTAGTAATTTAGTTACCTTAAATGCCGGTGCGCCCTCGATCTCCACAGCCCCAGGAAGCGAAGGCTCTGCTGTGCCCTCGTCGAGGGGTCCTCGGACCACTGGCTTCAGAAGGGAAACATGAAATACAGGGTTAATTTTCATATGTGAGGTTAGTTTTAGTTTAAATGAGACGGGGTTGATTTGAGCTATGATGGGAAAGGGACCGATGTATTTAGGTGATAATTTACGGCAGGGGAGGTGCAGGTGGAGGTCCCGTGTCGAGAGCCATACTCGATCGCCTACCTGGAGCGGAGGACTTTCTCTCCGTCGTCTATCGGCAAACCTTTTGAAACGAGAGACTGCTCGGGAGATGTGGGTGTGTGCGTCTTTCCACACTCTCTCCGCTTTATGAAACCACTTATCCACCATAGGTACTTCGGTGGGCGTGGTGTCCCAAGGACAGAGCGGAGGTTGATACCCGAGTATGCATTGGAACGGCGTTAGGCCGGTCGTGGAGTGGACTAACGAATTTTGGGCATATTCTGCCCAGATAAATTGAGGACCACGATCGGAAACAATATCTTCGGGTATGCCATAGTAACGAAACACGAACTCAAAAAGGGCTTCGGCTACTTGGATGGCTGATGGGAGAGAGCCAAATGGAATGAAATAACACCCCTTCGAGAACCGATCTACCACGACTAGAACTGTCGTGTACCCTTTAGACACCAGCAAATCCGTGACGAAGTCTACAGCAATGTGTGACCACGGTCGATGTGGTGTCGGTAGGGGCATTAGTTTATGAGAACTTTTTGTGGTCGCACAAACTGCACAAGATAAGAATACTGTCTTTACGGTTTCCCTCATCCTAGGCCACCAGAACTTTTTAGCTATAATGTTATAAGTGCGTGTCACGCCGGGATGCCCTGAAGACATGTTGGTTTGTGCCTCAAGTGTGATCCGATTACGGAAGGTCTCCGGAACATAGTTTCGGTTGCGGGGACAATCAGGGGGTATGTGATTCTCACGCCCCCACCGAGTAATCTCCGCGTCCAGATCCCACGTCACTGGAGCAATTACGAGAGGAGCAGGTAAGATGGGTTCAGGATTTACTATAGGCATAGGAGTAGGATAGTAGCGTGACAGCGCATCAGCTTTTTTATTCTTTGAACCTGGCCTATATGTGATGTGGAAGTGGAAACGCGTAAAGAACAGCGCCCAGCGAGCTTGGCGAGTGTTTAGCCTCTTTGCTTGCTGGATATATTCGAGATTTCGGTGATCGGTTAAGACTATGAATGGGTATTTGGCTCCCTCTAGCCAGTGTCTCCACTCCTCTAACACCGCTTTAACTGCGAGCAGTTCCCCATTACCGATATCATAGTTTTGTTCGGCAGGTGTCAGTTTTCGGGAAAAAATGCGCAAGGATGAAGTTTCTCAGGTTGTCCTTGGCGTTGCGACAGCACCGCCCCGATCCCCACCTCGGAAGCATCTACTTCTACAATAAACGGCTTCTCGGGGTCGGGAAGCCGTAAAATAGGTGCGGTGGTGAAGGCCGTTTTTAATTTTTGGAAAGCGACCCCCGCGTCGGCGGAGAGCGCTTTCAGTTTAGCAGGCTTACCTTTAAGCATGGAGGTGAGGGGTGCTGCCACCGAACTAAAGTTCCGAATAAACCGCCGATAAAAGTTGGCAAACCCGAGAAAACTTTGTAGCGCCTTTACTGGCCCGGGTTCTGGCCATTTGGTTACCGCCTCCACCTTGGATTTCTCCATCTCAACCCCCAGTGGCCCTATGCGATAGCCGAGAAATGCGATCTCCCTCTTGTGGAATTCGCATTTCTCTGCCTTCGCATACAGCCCGTGCGCGCGCAGGCGACGAAGGACGGCGGTTACATGACTGACATGCTCGGAATATGACCTTGAGTATATCAGAATATCGTCTAAGTATACTACGACACAACGGTTAAACATATCCCGAAACACGTCGTTTATGAACCCCTGAAACACCGCAGGTGCATTTACCAGCCCATACAGCATTACGTTATACTGATAATGACCGGATGAAGTGCTAAACGCCGTCTTCCATTCGTCGTCCATTCCAGCCTCCTGCACATACTCCTCCATCGCCCCAGTCTCCTCCAGGGATAAAGGGTAAATACGTGCATAAGGCGGTGTTTTCCCTGGCAGGAGCTTGATCGCGCAGTCCCACGGACAATGCGGAGGAAGTCTCGCTGCTGCCCTAACACTAAATACATCTTTAAAACGCGCATACTCTGGTGGCACATTAGTGGATACTTTATTAGTCGGACTTTCAATCGTGGTGGCTTGGACCGTCAACATTAACGGTTTACATGTTTTTGCACATCGCGGGGACCAAGATCGGATGCGAGATTCTGCCCAATTAAAATTAGGATTATGATAACTGAGCCATGGAAGACCCAGGACGACGGAATGGTCTACTTGAGGGAGAACAAAAAATTTTATCTCCTCAGAGTGGCCAGGAAATGTTAACCGGAGGGGCGCAAAAATGTCTTTAATAGGCGATTGTGTTAGAGGCTGGCCATCCAGAGCTTTGATAGATATCGGGGACGGAAGCTTCGACACAGGAGCTTGTAGCGCGGAAAGGATAGCAGAAGATATGAGGTTGCCAGCCGCCCCGGAATCTATTAAGGGCATAACAGACACAGTGTTATTATTAAATGAAAGTTGTGCGGGTAAACAAAAAGGTGAATGTGTGCGCGGTGGGGTGCGGAGCGTTACTTTTAGCAACGGGCATGAGCGGACTGTGTGTTTTCCCCCCCACAGTACAGGCACAACCCAGCACTCAGTCTACGGGCCCGTTCAGTGGTGGTCAAGTGCGCTGTGCCCATGTCCATCGGTTCAGCGGAGGACCCTTCGCGCTCAGGGGGCTGCAGCTGGGGAGGACTTGTTTGGCGGCGGAGAGCCGGGTGGGCCGTGGGCCGAAGCGGAGGTCGTCACTGCTGGCTGCGTAGGTGCTGATTCAGTTTGATTGCTAGGTTGATGCATTCTTCTAAGGAAAAGTCTGTGTCTCGGCATGCCAGTTCTAATTGGATCTCGGGGTTCCAGCACTTGGAATTTGACGGCATACTCAGCCACAGGTGTGTTCCCTTGTTTGATCCTCAGCAGCTGCCGTTCTCCGGTTTTCCCCTGATCAGGATGGTCAAAGACGGCGCGAAGGGCCTCAAGAAAACGCCGATATCTTGCGGTGGTGGCGCCGCCGGTGCTCCACACGGCCGTAGCCCAGTCCAGAGCTCTCCCGGTGAGATGCTGTGTGACGAAGCTGACTTTCTGAACGTCCGTCATGTTCGGGTAATCTGCAAGGTAAAGTTCACAAGCTAACAGGAAGCGCTTACAACCCTCCGGGTCGCCTCCGTACCTTTCCGGAGGGGCGGGCCGTGGGAGAACAGGTGCGCCAGGTGCTGGTGGGGCCGCCGGGGGCAGTCTCGCCGCCGCGAGTTGGTTGACGCTGCACGCCAGGTCGTGCACGGCGCGGGCGAGGCTGCCAATCTCCTGCTGTTGGGTGCACAGGTAGTTGTGTAGGCTGGTGGTCTCCTCCGGCAGCGGTACTCCGGCTGCTTCCAAAGAGGTCCGTGCATCTGTCATGATCTGGGTGTGGATTTAGAGGACGCAAAACGCAGGAATGGTGAATATAGAGTTTCTTGTTTATTTTTTTCAGACAGTCTTTTTTCTTTTAACAAATCAAAACACACACAAAATTTAACTAAATTAGCCCAACGGGCTTCTTCCGAGCCTCCTCAGGCTTGGTCTGCAGGCAGATGAACGCTTATACACAGAAGATTAATTCCCAACAAAAGAGAGACATACGCAAGGGCTGCCCAGCCCGCTGTCTGGCGTTTTGAACTTGACGAAAAAGCGTGTCTGTCTATGACAGACCTTACCTCGAGCCTGCAGACTCTGACTCAGCCCTGAGGAGGAAACATGCAAAGGTGAAGGGTTAGTGACAGGCGACAAACAAACATTCAATTCAATTAAATTTTATTTGTATAGCGCTTTTAACGATTTACATCATCACAAAGCAGCTTTACACAATCAAAAGAACTAAGTTTGTATTAAATGTGAATGTGTATGAATCAAAATGATATGATTGTCCCTGATTGTCCCTGATGAGCAAGCCTAGGACGACGGCGACAGTGGCAAGGAAAAACTCCCTGAGATGGTAATAGGAAGAAACCTTGAGAGGAACCAGACTCAACAGGGAACCCATCCTCATCTGGGTGAAAACAGATAGCAGGGATTGATGTGCATAATAATATGCGAGACTGAAAGTTCAATATAAGAGGAGATGTGTAAGATTAAAGTCCAGTTTGTTCCTGGAGGCTCAGGTAGACTGTGAAAAATTTCAGTCCTAAACTATTGAGCGACTGAAGTCACAGGTCCTCAGAGAACAGCTGTCTGCATCAGTCGAGGACAGGACCACCTTCATGGAAAAGTGGAACCAACCCCAGTCACCACACTCATTCCAGGCAGACCACACGGGGGCATCCATGTGATAAGATCTCCAACCAGAAGCAGGATTCCAGGATGAGTTAGAGAGGTCCAGCGGGCAGAGGGGGTCTGGATCACTGGCAGCTCAGGAGCGACATGTATAGCTCGACAGAGAGATAGGTGGAGGAAAAAGGAGAGAGGGAGAGAGAGAGAGAGGAGAGAGCAGAAAAGGAGAGAGCAAAGAGATGGAGAAATAACAGTTAGGTATGGTCCCAGTCGAACAATGTAAAAAGTGAATGTATATTTAGTGCAGAGTGCAAGCAGAGACTCCGGCAGGACTAACGATGACAGCATAACTAAAAAGGGAGAGCCAGAAGGAAACACAAACATGAGGGCTTCCAGAGATGTAAGGCAACCAATCACCTCACCGTCAACAAACCTGAGTGATCAATGAGAGTGGGGAAGACAGCATCCAAACATACCAGTTCACCTAATACTCCCCAGATCTGCTCCTTTACCTAAGGCTAATCTATTTATAAAAATGCTTGGTTAAATAAATAGGTTTTTAGCCTGGACTTAAACACTGAGACTGTGTCTGAGTCCCGAACACTATTTGGAAGACTATTCCATAATTTCAGGGCTTTGTAAGAAAAAGCTCTGCCCCCTGCTGTAGTTTTAATAATACGCGGTACTGACAAGCAGCCTGCATCCTTTGATCGAAGTAGGCGTGGCGGATTGTAAGACACTAGCAGTTCACTCAGATACTGCGGCGCGAGACCATTTAATGCTTTATACATCAAGAGTAGTATTTTAAAATCGATGCGAAATTTCACAGGAAGCCAATGCAATGTAGATAAGATAGGGGTTATGTGCTCATATCTTCTGGTTCGAGTGAGGACTCTCGCTGCTGCATTCTGGACTAATTGAAGCTTGTTTAAGCACCTAGTTGAACAACCAGACAGTAAGGCATTACAATAGTCCAACCTAGACGTGATAAAAGCATGAACTAGTTTTTCTGCATCAACATGACTATAACAGTGCACGGACGTGGTTCTATGGGTTCGACTGACTTAAGTAGAAACACAGGGGAGAGACACAGGTGAACATTAGTGATGGGGAGACATACCAGCATAGACACACTAGGGGGAGACAAAGCTGCGTCTCAGTAGTCCGGAGACCCAGATCTTACTCCCCCGGACTGTGGAGGTGCAGATGTGACATATTTGTGTATTTATGCGTAATCATGTGTTGAATCAAAATGTCTATGGCTCATTTAAAATCATTGTTATTATTTTATTTTAAATGCAAATTATTGGAAGTACCATTAATATTAAATCATTGCCAAAAAGATTGTAATGTGCAGATTTAGATAATCAGTCAAATTAAATTTAAATACAAAACTGAGTTTTGATGAAGATGATGTTTTTTGTGCAGCGCTACAGTTTGTCATTTCAGTGTGATCTTCAAGGGCAGTAATACACGGCTGTATCTTCTGTCTGCATGTTCTGTCCTCATAAGGTCACACTGTTACTGGAAGTGTCTCAAGATACAACAAATTTGTCTTTAAGTGAATCTTTCTTATAAATATCCCATCATAATAAATGGTGTTGATCCATTCTAAAGCTTTTCCTGCAGATTGTCGAATCCAACCTGTTCCATAGTGGCTGCTGCTATCAGTGATAGAAGCTCCAGACACTTTACAGTTGATGGTTAAAGTCTCTCCTGGCTTTAAAGTGACCAGTGCTCAAAAAACAGTTTTTAAGTCTGGCTGGATGAGCTCAGTAGCACAGAATACATCTTTGAAAGGAGAAAAAAGGAAAGGTTTACATGTTGAACTGTTTAAGGATCGATTAAACGAATTAAGTTTAAACCCAAACACTCACAGGGGACGAGAGCCAGCAGCAGCAGTGGAGATGATGTGAACGTGTTTGTGCTAAAGGAGGACTAATGAAAACAGCTTCCTCTCTAAATAAAAACAGTGATAATATTACAGAAGAAGATGGAGATTTGCATAAATATTACAGAGAAGCTGTGTTGAGTAAAGCTCTGCAGCTGTATGTACATCCGATGTTGTCACTGTACAATGGCAATTATCTTTAACTATTACTAATATTAATGATGTGATGAATATGTTTTTCTTTTTTACAAAGAAAAAATATTTTATGAGTTAAAGTAATTTAAAATAAATTATACAATATGTAGTACTGTAAATGGTATTTTGAGATAAAGCCTTACCTAACCTAAAATTAAGCCAAAACATGCCTGAAGACCTTTGGTGGTAGGGTGGTGATTTGATCAGGGATCAGTATATATGATAGCTGTGTGTATGGTTTTGGTGACAGGAATCAGTTATGAGAAGAAAAAGAGAGCATGGGTTTAAGTGCTGTGTTTCATTTTGCAAGACTTTTAACAAAGTAGTTCACTCTTTTTATTTTGTGCTTAGTGTTTATAAAAACTGGGTCACAATTTGGGAAATATTTGGAAAAAATTGTGATAATGTACACTAATAAAAGGCTACAGATAACAGTGTCAGTGACCATATTGAGACTTTACACTGTTTCACTGCTCTTAAAAGCTTTCTGTACTGGGGGTTTTTGTACAGGGATGTTGTTGATCTGTCTCACTGTGGGGTTCCCGAGCGCAGTAATACACAGCTGTGTCTTCAGTCTGCATGTTCTGTCCTGTTAATGTTACTGTGTTGCTGGACGTGTCTCTGAAAACCTGAACCCTGCTTTTCAGTTTCTCACTGTAGTAAGTCCTACCATCACCACATATCTGTCCGATCCACTCCAGAGTTTTTCCTGCAGGTTGTCGTATCCAGTGTGTACAGTAGCTGCTATCAGTTACTGAATATCCAGACAGTTTACAGGTCAGAGTCAGTGACTGACCAGGGGTTACTACTGAGGATGCAGGCTGGGTCAGCTCAACACTGTGAACACCTGTTAAAGAAAATATTGTAATGCTGTAACAGCAAAAAGGTACAAAAAAGGTACAAAAACTGTATTTTGTATATAATCAAATGTAAAACACTTACAGTGTACGGCTGCCAGCAGCAGCAGTAGGGATGTAGAGATCATGGTGTGTGTTGAAGCAAAATGAGTAAAAGCTCTTGCTCTTCATTGCTTAAATATATATCTGTTAGGACATTTGCATAGAGACACTCCTTATCTGAGTGGAAGTTTAATGGGTTGTGGATTTATGTTTTAGTTTATACTTTAATAAATAAGAATATTGAGAACATTTGCTACTGGATGAGCTCATAGACAAACAAAATGTTGTAATATTCTATTAGGTGAACACATGCATATACACATCAAAAACTTCAGGTTAGACTTATCAATTTTTTTGAATTGTGGAAAAATAATGCAGTATGATCTCTGTGACTTAAGTGTGGTAAGTAATTTAGAAAACAGGAAAATAAAATTAATTAAAGCTGTTAAGCGGTTTTTATGCTTTAGTAATTTCATTCTCTTTAGAGACAGTTTTTAATTATCAAGGAATATATTTCATATAATGAATATCTAACTTCTTTCCTTAATGATGTATTTTTTGAATTTTTTTTATTTAATATGTAAAAATAAACATTTTTTATTTGCTTAAAAGTCTTGTAGACACTGTCTGTGCTAGTGTTTATAATATAAATGATTAAGTTAACTAACTGAAATGTTTAATTTGTTCTTGCTGTTTTTATTTCAAGGATGCTTCTGCTCCATATTCTGAGAGAATTGTTGATCTGTTCCCATTTCAGAAATTGTTTCCTTTGAAAACAAGTTTTATGGGTCAGTGGTGGCTCAGAGGTCTAAGGTACAGTATTGAGTTACTGATCGGAAGATCGATGGTTTAACCCCCAGCTCCACCAGGTTGCCACTGTTGGGCCCTTGAGCAAGGCCCTTAATCCTATCTGCTCCAAGAGCGCTGTATCATGGCTGAGCCTGCGCTCTGACCCCAGTTACGCTGGGATAAGCGAAGAAAGAATTTTACTGTGCTTTAATGTATATGTGACAAATAAAGTCTTAACATATTACTTAACTGAGTTTTATTTCAAAACGAGTGACCTACTGCCCCCTATAATATTTACGGTTTGTTTCTCTTCCTGCAGATGTGTGTTTTGTACTGAGCTGTGTGTGTGTGTGTGTGTGGAGTTTCCATTGCTTATACCAACATTCACTGTACATAAATCAGATTCAACAACCTTAATGGATTAACTGTATATTCACCTTAGGACAACAAATAATTTAATAGTGCTGTCAAAGATGAAACATTATGTTGATATCTTTAAATTTTTTTCTTGAAATACAGAAGGGTTTTTAGTCCTGCTAGTTTATTTATGTCGGGTGTCTCTGTGGGGACAAGTGTACTGCAGAAAGATGTAAATCAACAGGGAAGTTTTGTAAACTAATACACAGAGCGAATTATTTTAATAGACATTAATGAAGGATTTGCATAAAATACATCAACTACCACATTACCCTGAAGACTCAGATTTACTTATTTTACTTATTTATAATTTATTGTTATTTATTTTCTGTTTAAAAGCTCAGTGAACTCTCATAAATTGCCCCAAAATAAACTAATTAGACCATAACAAGGCGGCACAGTGACTTAGTGGTTAGCACTGTTGCCTTGCCTCTGTGTGCATGGAGTCTGCATGTTTCCCCCGTGATTGGTGGATTTTCTATGGGTACTCAGGTTTCCTCCCACAGTCCAAAAACATTCAGATTAGACTAATTGGAATTCCAAAATTGCCTGTAGTTTGTAAATGAGTGAGTGTGAGTGGGTGTACCTCGCCTCGTGATCTAAGTCTCCTGGGATTTTATTTTGAGCCAAATTCTAAATAGTTGATCAATGAAAGAAAAAATATTTAACCTCCCGAGGGGTGTGGAAATTGTGCTATGATGGTTTGGAGCTACACATGCTGTTCCTGTGCTCCCAGTGATCCAGACCCCATCTGCCCTCTGCATCTGCTGACTCACAGTCCCTATGCTTAACTAGACTTCATGTTAATTTAAGGATCTTCTGTAATATTGAACTTTCAACTGCATAACACACATGATGTTATATAATTTCTTTTATCACCTAAATGAGGATCGGTTCTTTGTTGAGTCTGGTTCCTCTCAAGGTTTCTTTCTATTGCCATCTCAGGGAGTTTTTTCCTTGCCACTGTTGCCTTCACCCTTGGCCTGCTCATTAGAGACAATCTCATTATTATCTAGACATATTTTTTTTTACACATACACACTTCTATAAATTTTCTTTTTTTAATTTTCTTTTCATTTTTGTGAAGCTGCTTTGAGACAATGACTATTGTTAAAAGCACTGTATAAATAAAATTGAATTGAATTGAATTAAGCCAATGCAATAGAACCATACATAAATACGTCAAGAGCTTTAGGACAAAAATGTCTGAAGAGTTTTACTTGAATGGAAGTGAGCTACTGCCCTGTCTAGTGATAAAAAATATTTACACTTTGTTTCTCTACCTGCATTTGTGTGTTTTGTATTGAACGGAGTGTGTGGAGTTTCCATTAAAGATAGCAACATTTACTTTACCCAGTCCAGATTCAACAACCTTAACTTATTAACTGTATATTCAAACAAGTACAACAAATAATTTAATAGTATCATCAATGATGAAACATTATGTTAATGTATTTTTTATATGTTTTTTGTCCTGCTAGTTCATTCATGACAGGTGTCCCTGTGGACAAGTGTACTGCAGAGAGATGAAAATGAAGAAGAATGTTTTTGTAGACTGACCCACAGAGCTCCTTACTGTAAGAGACATAAATGGAGGATTTGCATAAAGTACATCATTAACGAACATGTGACCTTGAAAACTCAAGTTTACTTATTTATTGACTCTACTGTAGCACTTTCTGTTTAAAGCTCAATTTTAACCCAAAATTAACCCAAATGCTCTAAAATGCTGTAAAAGTAAGGACTAAATAAAGTAGCTCAAAAGAATATTATTTTTATGTAATTATTTAAGCAAATACATTCTCAGTGACACAAGCTGTTAAATATTCATTATTAAGGATTACAGTTTAACCAAGATGGTTATTACTTTTATTGAAATAATGTTCCTTTCACATGTCATTGAGTTTTTGTAAGGGGAATCCACTGTTCTGTGTCACTGTGTGTGTTTTGCGCAGTAATACACAGCTGTGTCTTCAGTTTGCAGATTCTGTCCTTGTATTGTTACTGTGTTAGTAGAAGTGTCTGTCGACATGCTGAACTTATTTTTCAGTTTGTCATTGTAATTACTCCCACCACTATAGGTTTCTCCAATCCACTCCAGAGCTTTTCCTGCAGGTTGTCGGATCCAAGATGTCCAATAGCTCGTAACTGAATATGAAACTTTACAGGTGATGGAGAGACTCTGGCCTGGCTGGACTGTCATGGCAGCAGGCTGAGTCAGTTCCTCACCCTGCACATCTGTAGAGGAAAAACACATGGTGGTGTCTCTCACAATGAACAGTGTGCTACACATTTATTGATATTGAAGTAAATAAATGAATTTGATAAACCACTCACGGGAAGCAGCTGCCAGCAGGAGCAGTAGAGATGTAGAGAACATGGTGTGTGTTGATTCTACTGGATCCTTTCACGTTCATCACATACATAGATTATATCCAGTCCGGATGCTTGTATTTGCATCTCTGTTGCAGTGGGAGGATTAACAAGAACAGTGAAACTTTAGGAATTGTAAAGTAGTCAAATGCAGATAAGTTGTAATGACATAATGCTACTGTTTCAAACCCAAAGAGAAATGGATAATTATTAATGAATAATTATTTATTATTGCAGTGATTAATATGCTTCAACTGCAACAATTCTTTTAACTCTAACAGATACAGTGAGTTGGGTCACAAACTGTCCAAATTATTAAAATCTGAAAGCATAGTGCAACCATGAGGGGGAAAATGGTTGGAAAGAAATCATAAATGATTGAGACTGGAGATAACATGTGGTGCAGTTCCATCATAAAACCTCTATGGGAGGATATCACTGATATGGTTAAACAGTAAAAGTACAAGTATTTCCACATGAACTGTATGTTATAATCTTACATGACTGAGATTAGCAACCATATGAATCACAAACAATATGAAAGTCCTTGGATGTGCTGAAGAAGACTTTATATACTGTTTTTTTTTATTAGTCTTCAAAACAGCATAAATAAAAAATATGAAACACCAGTTTACAGTAAAAAAAAAATGTGTAACTTCTGAAATGCATACAGTAATTGAAGAAAAAAACATGTTTTAAACATATGAAGCAGGTGCTCTGTTAGCTTAACATGCAAACACATGGCATTATAAAAGCTAAATATATATATTTAAAGCATGATTTGAGTAAGCTTTTAGGGATTTTTATTTATTTTGATAAATGATATTCTAGGCTTTTATGTTGGAACGGTCAAAGCTACAATTTACGCACCATGCTAAGGGTTTTGAAATTTTTAACTCCAGGAAGATTTTTTTATTATTTTTTTTAACCCACTTCATTAGTTAAGCTCTGCTGCCTCCTACTGTGATTTGTAAGTTATTAGACTGTGAACTGGTTTTAAACTTCTCACAGGAAGAATAAATATATATCAATCTGTCCATTCATCTTTGAAGTGTCAGTTTTCACTTATAGTCTACTGTACTTTTGTTGGAGTCAGCCATGTTCATCATTTTCCTCTATGTTTCCTGTATGCATTCTCTCTTCATACACTGTTAAAAATCCCATTGATCGACCATGTTAAAAAAGTGCATATAGCCACATCCACCTGGAGGAAAACAGTGCAAGATTACTTATATATTAATTATTCTTATTTAGGAACAGATCAAGTTTCAAGGCCTGCAATAGATAATAATTAAAAAAAAATGACTGACATGTTTATTAGCTGCATTAACAGGATGTTTATTACATGTCTCCGTTTTTGTAAGGGGAATACAATGTTCTGTGTCACTGTGTGTGCTTCTCTTGCACTATAATACTTTAAAAAAAAAAATTTTGTTTTTTATTGTGAACTCTACTCTCAAAACTATAGACATGTCCAATCCACAATCCAGAGCTTTTACTGCTGCTTGTCTGATCCTTGTTGTATGCACGCTTGTGACTGACTCTGGTCTTGCTGGACTGTCATGGCAGTAGGCTGAATCAGTTTCTCACTGGGCATCTGTGGAAGAAAACACATTATGATATCTCCCACAATATACAGGTACAGTATGCTGAACATTTATTATTATTATGGTAAATGAATGAATTTGATAAAGTAGTTTATTATTTGTGGATCCTCTCTGATTTCCAGAGTTTATCCGAGACCATCACATCACATAAATACAGTGATATCTCACCATGATGCTTATATTTGCATATCTGGTGATGATGGTAGGATTTACATGCACATTCACTCTTTAAAACTGTAAAAGAGATGAATGCAGATGATTAAGTATGTAAAGCACACAAGACAAACAAAACAAACCGGTCATGAAAACAAGACCCATTAATCAGAACTGTTGATATGATAAAAAACCATACACACACATGCAAGTGTATAAACACAAAAGTGTGTGTGTTTGTGCGTGTGTGCGTGCATGTGTGCGCACGACTGTGCATGTGCATGTGTGTGTATGAGCATCATGTGCAAGCAGGTGTGTGTGAGGAAAGGGGTGTTATACTAGATACAGCTCTGAGAAAGAAGCTATTTCTCTATCTATGTGTCTATGTCCTGATCATACTGTATCTTTTGCCTGATAGGGGAGGCACACACAGTCTGTGACCTGGATGGGTTGAATCCTTGTTGATGTTGCTTTCTCTCTTGTGTAGATGGTTAGCATAAACTATGTTCAGGTTGTGAAGCATGGTTCCCATAATCCCCTGTCCATGTTTAACTTTCTAGACTCTTCAGGTCTTTGTGTTCCACAACGTGCCACAGTGGCAGAGAGTGTTTTTGTACTTACATCTAAGTAGAAGTATCACTGCGGGGAACCATGTGGAGCTGTGTCTTCTGCATGCAGATTTTGTTCTCTTAGAGTCACTGTGCTACAATAGTCATTTTGGAACACCAGACAATACAACAAATGTCACTTTGACTACTAGTGACATCATTGCTTTTACTTCTCTCCTTGCTTGTTGGAGAATTCGGTTGAGCTGGAAATCCTCTACCCCTCCATCAGCAACAGCTGGTTGGAAGACGTGATGATGGTTTTAAAACTAGACAAAGTCAAATTAACACCTTGAAGGGCTCAGTAAATAAGTTTTACTTAAAATGGAAACCCATTTTGACATACTTCAGGGATCTGGAATTACCTAGCAGATAATTTGACATGTGGACACGCTTGTGTATTTATGCATAACCATCTTGTTGAATCAAGATGACTGTTGATCATTTAAAATCATTGTTATTATTTTATTTTAGGTGCAAATTGTTAGGAGTACCATTAATATTAAGTCTATGCCAAAGAGATTGTAGATTAGTTAATCAGTCAAATTACATTTAAATACAGAACTGAGTTGTGATGAAGATGATGTTTTTTGTGCAGCACTACAGCTTGTCATTTCAGTGTGATCTCCGAGTGCAGTAATACACAGCTGTATCTTCATTCTGCATGTTCTGTCCTCATTAGGTCACACTGATATTGAAAGTGTCTCAAGATACAACAAACTTGTCTTTAAGCGAATCTTTCTTATAATAGCCATGTCGATCCATTCTAAAGCTTTTCCTGCAGGATGTCCAATTCAAGCTGTTCCATAGTGGCTGCTGCTATCAGTAATAGAAGCTCCAGACACTTTACAGGTGATGGTTAAAGGCTTCTCTGGCTTTATAGTGGCAGTGCTAAAAAAAAAAAGAAAAAAAAAAAAAAAAATTTAGTCTGGCTGTTTGAGCTCAGTTTCACAGAACACATCTTTGAAAAGAGAAAGATAAAAAGGTTTAATGATTTAATGTTGAACTGTTTAAGGATCCGATTAACTAATTAAATTTAAACCCAAAAACTTACAGGGGACGAGAGCCAGCAGCAGCAGTGGAGCTGAAGAGAACATGTTTGTGCTACATGAGGACTAACTGCTTCCTTTCTAAATAAAAACAGTGATAATATTACAGAGAAGCTGTGTTGAGTAAAGCTCTGCAGCTGTAAGTCACATACAATGTTGTCTCTGCACAATAGCACATATCTGTTACTATTACTAATTTGAATGATGTGATGAATTTGTTTAATTTTTTTTTTTTACAAATAAATATTTTATGTTAAAGTGGGCGGCACGGTGGTATAGTGGTTAGCACTGTTGCCTTGCACCTCGAGCGTTCCCGGCCAGGCTCGATTCCCATCTCTGTGTCCATGGAGTTTGTATGTTCTCCCCGTGCTTGGTGGGTTTCCTCCAGGTACACCGGTTTCCTCCCACAGTCCAAAGATATGCAGGTTAGGCTAGTTGGTGTTCCGAGATTGCCCGTAGTGTGTGAATGAGAGTGTGTGTATGTGTGTGTGCCCTGCAATGGATTGGCACCCTGTCCAGGGTGTACCCTGCCTTGTGCCCTAAGCCTCCTGGAATAGACGCCAGGTCCCCACAACCCTGAATACAGGATAAAGCGGTATAGACGATGAGTGAGTGAGTGAGTGAAATTTAAAATAAATTATACAATATGTAGTATTGTAAATGCTATTTTGAGCCAAAGCCGTACTTAACTTACTTAACTAGAAACATTACAAAAAAAAAAAAAAAAAAGAATGAATGGCTTCATGAAGTTAAAACATGCATGGAGACCTTTGATGGTAGTGATTTGATCAGGGATCAGTATATGGTAGCTCTGTGTATGGTTTTGGTGGAAGGAATCAGTTCTGAGAAGAAAGAGAGAGCATTGGTTTAAGTGTTATGTTTCATTTCAAGAGTTTTGACAAAGTAGTTCACTCTTTTTATTTTGTGCTTATAGTGTTTAGCAAAACTGGGACACATTTTCAGAAAATGTGTTTAAAAATTTGGGAACATTTGTAATAATGTCCACTAATCAAAGGCTAGAGATAACAGTGTCAGTGACCATATTGAGTCTGTACACTGTTTCACTGCTCTTAAGAGTTTTCTGTACTGGGGGTTTTTGTACAGGGATGTTGTTGATCTGTCTTACTGTGGGGGCCCGAGTGCAGTAATACACAGCTGTGTCTTCAGTCTGCATGTTCTGTCCTGTTAATGTTACTGTGTTGCTGGACGTGTCTCTGGAAATCTGAAACCTGCTTTTCAGTTTTTCACTGTAGTAAGTGCTACCACTACTACCACATATATATCCGATCCACTCCAGAGTTTTTCCTGCAGGTTGTCGTATCCAGGCTGTACAGTAGCTGGTTACTGAATATCCAGAGACTTTACAGGTCAGAGTCAGTGACTGACCAGGGGTTACTACTGAGGATGCAGGCTGGGTCAGCTCAACACTGTGAACACCTGTTAAAGAAAATAGTGTAATGCTATAACAGCAAAAAGGTCCAAAAACTGTATTTTGTATATAATCGAATGTAAAACACTTACAGTGTACGGCTGCCAGCAGCAGCAGCAGTAGGGATGTAGAGATCATGGTGTGTGTTAAAGCAAAATGAGTAAAAGCTCTTGCTCTTCATTGCTTAAATATATATCTGTTAGGACATTTGCATAGAGACACTCCTTATCTGAGTGGAAGTTTAATGGGTTGTGGATTTATGTTTTAGTTTATACTTTAATAAATAAGAAGATTGAGAACATTTGTTAATAATTGAGCTTATAGACAAACAAAATGTTGTAATATTATATTAGGTGAACACATGCATATACACATCAAAAACTTCAGGTTAGACTCATCAATTTTTTAGAATTGTGGAAAAATAATGCAGTATGATCTCTGTGACTTAAGTGTGGGAAGTAATTTAGAAAACAGGAAAATAAAATTAATTAAAGCTGTTAAGCGGTTTTTATGCTTTAGTAATTTCATTCTCTTTAGAGACAGTTTTTAATTATCAAGGAACATATTTCATATAATGAATATGTAACTTCTTTTTTTACCTAATGATGTCTTTTTATAATTTGTTTATTTAATATGTAAAAATAAACATTTTTTAATTTGCTTAAAGATTTTGTAGACACTGTGCTAGTGTTTATAATATACATGATTAAGTTAACTAACTGAAATGTTTAGATTGTTATTGCTGTTTTTATTTCAAGGATGCTTCTGCTCCATATTCTGAGAGAATTGTTGATCTGTTCCTATTTCAGAAATTGTTTCCTTTGAAAACAAGTTTCATGGGTCAGTGGTGGCTCAGAGGTCTAAGGAACAGTATTGAGTTACTAATCGGAAGATCGGCGGTTCGATCCCCAGCTCCACCAGGTTGCCACTGTTGGGCCCTTGAGCAAGGCCCTTAATCCTATCTGCTCCAAGAGCGCTGTATCATGGCTGAGCCTGCGCTCTGACCCCAGTTACGCTGGGATTAGCGAAGAAAGAATTTTACTGTGCTTTAATGTATATGTGACAAATAAAGTCTTAACATATTACTTAACTGAGTTTTACTTCAAAAGA